>NW_022703058.1:8417-68117 GCF_011630105.1 Anneissia japonica | reverse complement strand
TGCAACTACTCATTTATTTATGTAGGCCTATGTATACACACATAAAATAAAAAATGAGAAAAATTTACCTGACCATTTTCAAGAGGGGAAAACCTTGAATTTTGAAGAACTTAAAAAGTCATTTAAAATACATTTCAGAAGTCAGGGAAGGTCATTTCCCGCATTCTAGAAATCGAAATTTTCCCGGGGGAACCTGGACCCCTTTTTTCTTTGGGGTTCATTGGTTCTATTGAATCATTTTCAAGAGGGGGGAACCTTGATTTTTGGAGAAATTAAAAGTAATTAAAAGACATTTCAGAAGTCAGGGAAAGCTCATTTCCCGCTTCTAGGAATCAAAATTTTCCCGGTGGAGAACCACCGACTCCATTTCTTTTTGGGATTGGGAAAAAATTACCTGACCGTTTTGAAGAACTGAAATTAAAATCGCTATAAGATACGGTACTTCAGAAGTCGGGAAAGCTCATTTCCCACCATTTAGAAATTAACATTTTCCCGGGAAGAACCCAAACCTCCCTTTTCTCTTTGGGTTCATTGATTCATTATAATAATTTTCAAGAGGGGAAAACCTTGACTTTGAAGAACTTAAAGTAGTTAAAAAACACTTCAGAAGTCGGGAAAGCTCATTTCCCGCCTTCTGGGAATCAAAATTTTCCCTGTGGAGAACCCCCGGACCCCCCTCCTTTTTTTGGGATTTTTGGATTCATGGAAAAAAATCGTATGCAACTACTCAATTTTTTTTATGTATGTATACACACATAAGGCCTATCTACTGTAATAACAATGGGATAAATTTACCTGACCGTTTTCAAGAGGGGGAACCTTCAATTTTAAAGAACTTAAAGTAATTAAAAGACACCTCAGAAGTCGGGAAAACCCATTTCCCGCCTTCTAAGAATCAAAATTTTCCTGGGGGAGAACCCCCGGACCCCCTTTCTTTTTGGGATTTATGGATTCATGGAAAAAAATTGTATGCAACTACTCATTTCTTTTTATGTATGTATACACACATAAGGCCTATCTACTATAATAACAATGCGATAAATTTACCTGACTGTTTTCAAGAGGAGAAAACCTTGAATTTTAAAGAACGTACAAGACAACTCAGAAGTCGGGAAAACTCATTTCCCGCCTTCTAGATATAAAAATTTTCCCGGGGGAGGACCCCCAACCCCCGTATTCTTTGGAAACCTTGAATTTTGAAGAACAAAGTCATTAGAAACCTAGCTTAAAAGTCGAGAAAGGTCATTTCCCGCCATCTAGAAATCAAAATTTTCCCGGGGGAGGACCCCCGGATCCCCTTTCCTTTTTGGGAAAAATGTTGACCCCCATCCCCTAGGTTTTTCCAGATCTGCATGATTCATATTCCCATTCAAGTGGGCCCCCCCACTTTGAAAAACGTTCCGCCGGCCCTGTGCCACATGTTTTTATGATAGTTTGAATAGGGTTTTTATAGTTCTGGGGAAAAAGTATATATAGACTCTTTTGAGATAGTTCATGCTAATCTAGGGCAGTAACACAATACATACATGTGATACAAATAAACTAGAAATACTCTTTTTTTGTGAAGCAGGCCTTGAAAAATACTTTTTTTCACAAACAATCCCAAGAGCCTGAGATGCCTCTTATAATCATTCTTTTAAACAGTAGCTCCTAGCTGTAATTTCCTCTCATTAACACTCTCTTACTCTCCTGAGAAGGAGATTGGAAATCACAGTCAGAGCCTGTGGTGATGGACCCTTCATTCAAAGATGAGAGACAGGTTATTTCTTATTAACTTAGGAAAGAGTGACATCGGATTTATGGATATCCATAAAATCAAATGATTTATTAAAGTCCGTAAATGAACCCCTGAATACACCATACAAGTTGTCAAGCGATATTTTGTTAATCACAGTTATGAATATCCATACATTAACCCTTGATACTCTATAAAGTTTACAATGAATAGGATACTATGCGAAAGCAAACCTATACATTTTCTCAATATCCAAATAGCATACATTGATATCCATAAATGTGCAATAAAGGGCCCTATGACACCTAATATGGAATGTCCAGTGTTCATTCATGGTATTTGTAAATGATTTATATCATGATTTATATCATATCAAATAAACAAAATAAACAATTTCAAGGTAAAAATTAAATACAAAGACAGAAAAAAAGAAAATAAAACAAGAAGGCTAGTGAAGGACTATTTGGCATGATTATTCAATTTATAAAAAAGCTGCTTAGCTGTCAACAGTCAAGTACCACTTGACACCTCTAAGTCAGTGGGTTCTTTATTAAGTATTTTGAGGTATCAGATTTTTCAATACCACATCTCTGGTGAATCAATTAAGATTTATTGTCCCATTTTAAAATAGAAAATTTGTTTTTCAAATGGCAAATTATTGTAATCTGCCGCAACAATTATTTCAACAGCATAATAACAACAATGCAGTTTTTTTTACTTTAAATATATTTTCTTTTAAAAAAACTATAAAATTAAACCAGTTTTTATACAATATTTACTATTACAGACCAAATATAAACAGTCCCTCCCTCATCGATAAAAACAAAAGCGAAATAATCTATTGTTCCGATTAAAAAAAAAAAGAAAAATCCCTCCCTCATCTATTTAAAAAAAAAAAGAGTGAAAATTTAATAATTTGTTCTATGTGCCCTTATAGAATTCTGAGTATTGTCCGGTTCTTTTGGCGAATATCCGCCCATAGTGGTGCAACAGTTTGGCTTTTGGATGTTTGTGTGTATACAACCCTAGGGACGCGTTTGTGGTTCATGTTTTGAAACAATGTTACTTGACATTACAAACACTTGATGAAACATGAAATTGTCTGAACGCATATTCTAGTTCATGTGTAACTCTTGGGATGACATCATTCATGTTTTATGTTTTTAATCAATGTTGTATGACAAACACTTGATGAAACCGTAATTTGGCTGCATGTGAACGGTACACCAGTTCTTCTCTATACAACTCTAGGGGAGACGTCATTCATGTTTCATGTTCTTAATAAATTTTGTATGACAAAACACTTCATGCAGCTTGGCAAATTGAGTTGACCTACTTAATATTGAGTATGGCATGATCTCCTATTGAAGCTTGTCTAAAGTAACAAAACAGATTGATTATATAGAAACAATATAAGATTTTGTTACAAATTGTTTTGTACAATCGTATTATGGTATTTTTCAGTACTTTCTTAATTTTCAATACCGTATTTTGTACTGTATGTCCCTCATCCTAGAAAAAACCTTTGTGCAACAGTGAATTTCTCCTCAGGTAGAGTAAGTATATTTAAGGGATATGTTTCTCGATGATTTGTTTTGATTTTATTATAAATCACTAAATGTTAATTCTGTTGGTTATTGTACTAATATTGCTTGTATTACTGTGATTAATTTGTTCTAAACATTTCCTTTAACATATCCAGCCAACTGGCTCGATTCCAGCTAACATGATTGCTTTGTAAAGTTGAGTGTTGGCATCGTAATGTATTGCCTTTGTATATGGACTACTAAAAAGATGTAGTGGATAATGTATTGAAATGATGCCTGCTGGTACAAAGGGATGTAGGCCTGGTCCATTGGGACTTTGCATGTAAATGCTCCATCATGTAGGCCCTGGAACTTTGGTTTATGCCCACTGCTAGGTCCACCATGTAGGTCTTGTCCTTTGGGACGCTGCCTGTTCATATGCTAAACACTAGGTTCATCATGTACTGATGTCAGGGTGACTCACACTAACTAGTACTTCCTCGTGTCTTGAACTCTCTCTAGATTTTATGCATATATAATGTATATAAATACAAATCTATATCTATAAGTACAAGCTTATATGTAGCTTATAATATATATTCTATAAATATATGTATGATACATTATTGGTAAGTAAATAGACCATGTGCACCGCTTAAAGTTCAAGGAAATAAATTATTTTTTTCCCAGCACATTGTGATAATAAGAGACATGGCCAGCTACAGAATGACATCAAGTCTAATACAAAATGAAAAATATAACCTGGTTACACCTATAGGTACATATTAAAGGAAGCTGATCTGATGATGGTAATTGATAATGAAAAGAAAAACAACACATGTTTCCTTATTTGCAACCATAAACCTATATTATTAGGTTGTAATTTGAAGGTACAGTAGGTCATATTCGTTTTTTGTAGACCTATACTTGGAAAGGTGGGGAATATCTATCAACATCTTCTTAATCAGTACACAGGGTGACATATGTAGACAAGATACTCATGTAACCAATGGATAAGACTGCTGATTGAACTTGTATTTCAACACCATAGATTAACACAAGGGAGACATCTTGTTAGTAGCCTATTGAACGGAATATATTGACCGCTATGCCTAAAAAGCAGATCAAGAAAAAGTTACCAAAAAGATTCACTCAAGTTGGACAAAAAATATTTGCCCACTTAACAGAGCATAAGAATTAATGAAGCATGCAATGTTGATTAAGAAAATAGTGCTGAAAATCGCAGTTGTACAAAGATCTAGTTTGGCCATTGACAGAGCTCAGGACTTGTACCTAATAAAAATTTCACATGCCTACAAGCAGGTTAACATGGGGGTGGGAGATGATAGAAAGGTGTGATGGAAAAGTGAGTGATGTAGCTAGAGGAATGAGCTTAGGCCTATATGAGGTGATTTTTTACTACTTGAGTAATTCCTTTTGAGTGCCTGTGGGTGCAAAAGTTTCATAAAGGAAGTAGTAGGATTTTTTCATACTGATTAAATGTACCAATATATGTGCCTAATGTCTACTTATACAATAATTACATGAATGTGTCTGCAAACTTTAAATAACTGTGCAAAAGAAGAAATAAAAGTATATAAATATAGATATAAGAAGATAATGAACATGAAGCAAAATTTTGTGTTCAGGTTTAGCAAATATCTTAAGTCAAAAAAGTTAAGTTGTCCCTAAGCAAATATCTAAAGCTGATTTATCAAACAACCTTAGCAAAATCTTAGCTTAAAATGTCTTAAATGGCGCAAGCGTACAGTCGACATTTTAATTTTAAGCAATTTTTAAGCTAAAGCAATAATAATAAATCTGACTTAAGCCAAAAAATCATACTTAAGACGAATTCAAGCTGATTTCGTGTTTGATAAATCCGGCCCCAGATGCTTCACCTACCAAAAAGCATCACCATCACATGTGCGTACACGCGTTTGTTCACGTAGTCACTCCTCCGGGTGTGTTCACGCGAGTACTCCTCCATAAGGCAGCATGCTTGGGTTCCTGGTAACTTCCAGTTTTGGATAGGCCCTCCTTCACCACCGCACACTACAGACGACGCTGCTTCAAATATGAAACAGGTGGTACATGACCCTAAAGACCCACCGATTGACACATTCCAGTTTATTTTTATTTCCCTAGTTCGTTGTATAATAAGTTAATGTTAAAGCAGTGTTTGGGCTATTATAAAGAAAGGTTTTGGGGAGCGGGAAATATCTACAGGAGAGATTCCACAATTTAGGAGTGAATGCTACAAGTTAAAGGAATGTATATAAATATTATTACCATAATACAGATGTCATTTTATATTATTTTGGCTAGTAATGCATATATATTATCAACTGTATATTTGATTTGAGTTTATGTGGAAAATCTCTGAGCATATAATTATATCAAAATTGTAAAGGAGAGATAAATGTGTATTAAAGAAGAATAAAGTTTATATGTAATTTTCTAGAATAACCCGATAAAGCTCAGAGATTTATTTCCATTGGGTTCCTATAATATGTATATATCAGACAAGACTGTGAACACTTTGGATTTTTACTTACTTTGGCCATGCCTGAGGTCTTTTTTTCTGTATACTTTGACATGGTTTGAGAGTTCACCATGCAATTTATTATTATTATAATTTATTTAATCGTCGGAAAACGATGACAAAATCTTTAATTAAGATATTCATTTTTTTTATTTGATAATCACATTGTAATAATTAAAGCTTAATAATCTAAGCAATTTATTGATTTTTTTCAATTAAAATTTCTATGATTTTATTTAATATGGACGACAACATAACTTTCTTTTTTAGATTTGTATGTGTATTTCCTTTGAATAATTTAAGTACACTTCATGTTAATTTACAACTCCTGAATTTATTTGTTGAATCAGTCTACTTTTGTTGGGCATTTGACAATACTGTACTTTTGATGCACTTCTCTTGACACTAGTAAATAGGATTATTAAAAATACAGTATAGAATTTTATGTACATGAACATTTGCAGAAAAAAAGCCCAAATATGGTATCATTCGTAATTTTAACTCTCATTAGCCCTTAGGGACTTCAAGGGCATCATGTCAAATTTGAATCCAATTATTTAGCTTAGCTTTGATGTTTTTAGCTCATCTGTTTTGATAGTAGCGCACTCAACATAATGAATGAATAATTAATTTAAGGTCTATAGTCCTGCATGGCTCAGTTTGGAGTTAAGAATTATGATATACTGGGACAGGTGTGCAGCAGGGCCTTAAATCCTAATTTGGTGACCTTTTTTCTGGGTTGTCACTGAATTTTTAGGTCAAATTGGTGGCATTTTGGCGATCGATGTTTCTCTACTCAGGACACATTTGAGTTTTAGAGTTTGAGGATCTGGAACAGTTTTCAATTATGGTACCACTTTCACTTTCCCAACTTACCACCCCAGGGTTAATATTTCAGGAAAGATATCAATTATCCAAAATAAAAATTTACAATAATAATTTACAGACAACCTGATTCAGACATGGATACTAGTTTTTGCACTGCAATTTCACACCTAAAAAACACTGCTGTGTTAAAATCTAAACAAATAAATTAAAACAAATTATTTAAAAGATCAAATAAAAGTTTAAATTTGAAGAAATTAAACGTTCAGATTCAAGAAGATTATTTAATCAAATGTCAGTGTCATGCAATTTTTGAAGAACAGTTTTTAGTTGAAACTATTATTCAGATGTCATATGCAGAAATAGTCTCAGGCATGTTTGAAGATTCTTCGTAGGATTCTCTACACGTATACATCCTGATGTTACATTGTTATCAAAATATCTGAATGTAGTGATGCCCATTGCCAGTAGACAATTGATAATATAGTAGAATTTGCAGAAGATGGGTTAGTTTCCAAGAGATTTTTGCTTGTTTGCGGGAGTGCAAAAGGCTGCCCCAATTTCCTAGACACTCTTACACTCTAAAGAGAATTTGGATCCCTGAACTATCTTCCATTTTATTAGATCCACTTTGTATGATTCTTATACTAACCCATAAAGTGTATCGTAAGTGTTTCAATTTAAAATACTTTGCTAATCATCAAAATTTCTTTAATATTGTTGTTATTCATATTGATTGCTTTCAATGCAAACGATAGCGACATGCACCTACCATGCTTGCCACAACATATTATACATTAAACTACATGTTTAATATTTTATCTATTTTATTTTATGATAGATAATAATGAGTCAGAAGATGATTAGAATGACTTGTAGATTTGAATTTAGCACCTGTCTGCAGTTACGATTCTAGTGACACAACATATGCTACTAGATCCCCTGACACATCGCAGCAATCGCCACCTGGTGTGACTGGGGCATGTACACTGCTCCTGCTCTATGTTTTTCATCATATTAATACTCTACCCATCAGTATCTTATTTGCCAAATCTACCGAAATCTGTATATAAGAAACAACTCTGTCAAAGTATATTTACTTACTTGTTGTAGATACTTCAAAAACATACTTTACTTTATGAATAACGATTTTGTAATCATAATATAGACTATGAAACAATGAAGCAGATAAACTAGAAATTTTCTGCTTAAAAGAATGAAAACTTGAATAAACTGCTCTATAATAAAATGCTGGAAACATAAACAAGAAACTTTCAAAACATTGTTTATGTCCTTAAAACCACAGGCCAAGTTTTAAGAAAAAATTGAAACCATGATTTCTCCAGGAACATAGTGGGATTTATATATGATTCAATTTTGTCTTTCATAACTTTTAATATATTTTGCTTGTTTAGTTGGTAGATACAAGTGCAATATACATTAGTTTTGGGGTATTGTTGCTATTGCCACATCTTATTACTACTTGTGTTCATAGGCTCCATTAAAAAGATATTAGTTTTGTCACCCGAACCACTTAGGAAAGTGATGTGGTTTTTTTTTTGGTTTTTTTTTATTTGAATCAAATGTGCAGTATTGAAACTAATTTACACTAAATTTCTGTGACATTTATTTCAACCTGGAAATTAAGGCAAGATACACAAAATGTAAATAAGTATACCTACTAAAAATATGCCACTAGAGAATTTAATACAAATTTTTAATAATAAAGATAAACAATCTTGTCAGATAGCTTTAAAAAAAAAAACTAAAATATTACTATAAAAATAAATTCATGTATCCTTGTTATATTTATCTACAGAATACATACTCATTCTTAAGCGCCTGGACCTAGCTAGGCAGACACTGGTCATGGCATGGATCAACCTGCACTGCTTATCAAATAATTGATTTCCATAATTTTATAGGATCTTCATGAATATTTTTATCAATCCAGTCCTTTAAGAACGTTTGCACTAGGACTGAAGTATAGTAAAGCAGGCCATTTATGTACCACTGAGTTTTCTTAGAAAGGGGCCTGGAAAGAACCTCATCCATATGAGGGCAAAGAAGCTACTCCCGCTGGGAATAACCTTTGCCAACTGATAGACAGTGTAGATTTGCAGAGTTTTGAAATGGTACACAAAGCAGTCCATAATTTTTTTTGCGTATGAAGTAGGCCTATTAATATCAAAAGGCCTATACATCAAGTGTACAATGAATAATCTGTTGTGACTTGGAAACAAAATGTCTTCTTTAAATGGTTTGGTGTTGGACCGTTTCAGACGAAATTGCGAACTGGCAGTGAATGTTGAGTGTGCAGTAGTTTCACTAATTAGGAAAACACTGAAATTTATTAGTCATAGATAAATAGGGAGAACATATATGTAATGACCAATAGAGAATTAGGTCATGTCACAGAAATAAAAATAACAATAAAGTTGCAATTAACAGCAATTTATTTTATTTGTATTTTAATTATAAGAAGGAACTTCAGCATTAACTTGTAGGTTATAATGAGGGCAATGGTGCGCATAGCAATGCAATAACCAGTGAGGTAGGCCTATGGTAACACACATTAAAGGGCGAGTGGGAACAGCTGGAATGCAGCATTAACCAGTTAGGTAATAATCATAATGAGGGGGGAAACACTATGATTCAGCAATGAGGTCATATCACTGTAATAAGGGGAACCCTGTAATGTGTGTAAGGTCATACTGTGGTAGGAAGGGAGGGGGAAAGTAGCATTGAACAGTGAGCTCATTATCATCACAGTATTGAGGAGAACACTAAAAAAATATAAGGGGAACAATGTGACAAAGCAACCGACAGCAGGAACACACTACAGTAATACGGGAGGGAGGGGGGAAATTGGAACTAAGTATTAATCATGGTGAGGGGAATCGTAAGCAGTATTGATGACTGAGCTTTTAATCATAGAATTCAGGGAACACAATGCAACCAGTATGGATGTCTTAATCATCGCTGTAATCACAGGGCACTGAAACGCAACAATGAGTAAGGTTTTAAGGGGGAACTCTGCATCATTTGTTAGGCACTGCAGTGATCTTGAACTGTTAACCTGAGCGCATCACAAAACCTCAATAAACAGTCTGTCTTGTGATTTTATTTTAGATAAGTTTGTTGGGAACCTAGTGGTTAGGTGAGGTCTGACTCTTTGTAAAGGAAACAAAAGCAATGACAAGCGTTCGTCAACCCACAGTCTGAAGGTGGTCTAGTTGTCAACTTGGATGAGTAATCGGCTGTAGAGATATCAGGTTCATGTCAGTGATGATGGATTGATCATCATAACAAATGCAGTACCTTCAATCATCAGCTACGCTTGATGTCGTGTTCAACCACTACATTGTATTATTAAATCCAGTGGCAGATACAGGGCTTAACACACCTACCACTGCTACCCTCCCCTAAATTTCATGGTCCAGGTTTTATGGTACATTTTGATCTAATAACAATAAATTGAACGTTTTAATTGCTTCCTTTGTATAATTAGTTGGATATTAGCTTCTAAAAATTAGAATGAGAGGAGAGTTTTCTCACCTACTTAATGTATCATGATCATCATCATTGGTTTTCTGTCTTTCAGCAGGTTCAGAGCATTGTTTCCTCCATTGCTGACGGTGTCGCACTCTTCCTTAAAAAGTCAGGATATTCCTTATAATACCATAGTTTGCCAGTATTCTTAAAATTACCTGGGATAAACAGTTTCTAGTTTAAATGCAGCAACTAGTCATATCTAAACATTTGGACAATGTTTACTTGCATTTTGATGCGAGAACAAAGGAATGTACACTCAGCTTCAACTGCTGCACAAGTTTAAGATAGCTTACGTTGTACCCTTGCATCTCGACTTACTTTCGGCAACTGGTCAGCGGTTAAGATTTAAGCGACTGTGATTTTGCACTGTTTATGGAAACATGAGCACTCTTTTCATTGAAACAACTGAAGTATTTAGGGGCTTAGTTGCACTTGGTTATCCATAACTATGTGCATCCCGCATATGCTGACGGTAGTGTTCACGTTTACGTAGATACATCCTGCAAAGGACCTAATACCGGGTTAGCACCTTACTCGTCTCAAAAGATATATATGGTTCTTTAAAGTGCACACGAGCCAATTGTGTACACTGGGCCTACGGTTTATAGTCCTTATCCGAGAAGACTTGTTCCACCACCAGAACCATAAGCGAGCGTGCCGTTCAAACCATGGGAAATATGGCTGTAGCTGGATTTCGGTGCCACTGCCTTAACTAGTCGGCCATTCGACTCGCATGGCAACTAGTTCTAACTAATTGTAGTCTGAAGCAACATAAGCATGTCAGCAACTACTACTACCTGCAGGTAGTTGCTTGTGGTTCTAAGTATTGACATGATTGTGGCTGGAAGTGTACATGAGCACTTGAGAGTTGGGTTGTGTCAAGGGGTTGTGTCAAGGGATATACTGTATTGCTTTATACTCATATTTATTGAGGTACATTATATAAATGCAATTCCTTTTATTACTGTACTTCAGTATTGCAACAAGATGGTATCTAGAATTTTTTGATGTATTAATTAAATTTTTTACATTCCAAAAGTGTTTTTTTGTTTATATTATAGGCTCACATAAATAGTTACCATTATCTTTGAAATTTGCTTCTTTATTTTTAGTTTTTCTGTAGCTAGACTACAGAGCATTATGTTGATTGGTTTATATTTTCTGTTCTTTTGTTATATTTGTTTTACTATAAGGATGCACCGTTCACTTTAAACGTGTACCACCGATCTGAAGGTGTATACCCAAATAAATAAATATCTTTAATAATAATAAAATACTGTATGGTATAATAAAAATAGATCAAGTTATAAATCATGAATAAACAGGGTCTTTAAAGTGCAGGTCTAAGTAAACTAAAAGTGTGTGGTAATAGTGATACACACTGGTATTAACTAAACCTTAACATGTCATTTTCTCGAAATGACCAAAAATGGGATACACTCCTGTTTCCGTAACACGATAAAAAAGTGATAAAATCTAAAATATAGGTATATGGCCAAGACCCCTCACCCCAGCCAATCTACAGTAAGATCTGACAGTGAATCTGTAGTTTTGTGTCATTTGTCATTAAACTAAGTTTCATTTTGGAAGAGTAGCAAAGTCAATGCGTGTACTCATGGGCATGTTCATAAAATATATTAAATTATTTGTATAATTCAAATAACCGTTTTCATTTCCTTAAAAAAGTGAAATTTTTTTAAAAAGGAACTAACATTAATAGAAAGGTAATTTTATTTACTTAAGTAAAACTATCATATAATTGATCAAGTGTTTTTTAAGACATGCTGTTAATTTTGAGTTAATAAACTTATAAAAAATAACAATAATATTCAATATTTAAATCTTTTTAATATTTAAGATTCAATGTATCAATTAAAATTCAGAATTTCAAATATTCCTTCTGACCAATTATCAGATGCCTACTGTATATAATACCGAACATACAGTTTTTTCCTGAAATTGACTAGCAAACGGTTTAAGGATGTATAGTTTTTCCCTTAAATTGACTAGTAAACAGTTTTAAGGATTTTTGTAGTACAAATCTTTAAATAACCAAAATTACACTTGTTTTGATTTTGTCTTGTTAGAAGTTGATGAATTTTTGGATAGGAGTGATGTTTTTTCCCTACTTGACATGTTAACCAACTGAATGCTCAGTATGTTCCCAAATGCTTGTGAAAAAAATCTTGCAAGTGATTTTTGTGCAAATCAAAACCACGACCTCCAGAACAAGGCTGGTTTCATACCACTAGAACACCAATGCTTGCGCTAAGTGGCAAGTGTTGAATCCAATTCCAATTTAGCAGCGTGTATGATACCAGTATTTGGGAATGTCCTGAGTACCCAGTACAATAACACGTCAGATAGGGCAAAAACATTATTGATATTATTTTAAATAATTCATTGTTTTATATGAATTTTTGAGGGATTTTCTAGATTTCACCAAAGAGTATGTCTTTAATTAATTTATAGTGTATGTAAATATTTTTATTTATTTTGAATTAAGGATAATGTGAAAGATATATTTTAAGATGAATTTGAATGTGATTTAAAAAGACTAAACATGTCTAGAATTTTGCGCAGTATTTCCCTGGTGTGAAACTTAATTTGACTGCTAACAAGATGCTTAGTAAACTTGACAAGGTAACAGCAGAATTTGCAGAGGGAAATTTGTCCCATTTATAGATAGAATTATGAACAGGGGATAGGTAAACTTTCCTACATGATTCTTATCTTGTCACTTTACATAAATTGTGTTGTTTTTGATAATTAGCATACAGGTACCATTAGAATGTACATGGAAAAACAAGAAGAGAAAGTGTTTATGATACTTTTAAAAATCTAATGCTGTCTTAACAAATAATAATCAAATTTGTGCAATAAACTAACATTTTCTAAGTATGAAGCGTGCTAAGGTTGAAATACCATATGCCAAATACAAGTTGTTATATTTTACAAATAATAGGAATCACAAACAGTAATGCATATGTATAATAAAGGTTGAAAATACGTAATACCAGATAACATTCTTTTTAAACAAACAATGATATTAGGAACAATCATTTGTATATAAACTTCAAAATCATTTATATACTTATGTTCAAATTTTCTTTTCTTGTTTCCTCTGTCCCATTGCCCTGTGTTTTTTCACAAAGTTTTTCTACCTGTCTCTTTGGTCGTTTTCCATGCTTGGATTGTCTTCGAAATTGGTCAAAGCAAAACTATATAGCAAAGATAGGCCTGATGAAATATGTAATTCTACATATATTTAAAATTAAAACTGTTTAATAAGATTGTTATATTAACTAAAATTGTCGCAATTGCTTTTTCTGAAGGGTTTCAAACTGGAATTACTGTACTCACGCGAATAAGCGCCCCGGGTGCTTAAATATTTTTCGCCTTTTTTAAGGGGTGCTTATGAAAACAGAGTGGAAATTGAGGGGGCGCTTATGGAAATAGATGCAAATTGAAGGGGTGCTTATGGGAAATTGGAAAATTCAAGGGGCACTTTTTTTTTAATAGAAGATAAACGAATGGTTTTAATGAAGAAAAGGTAATCGGCTCATGACAAGAATGTTGGGGGTATTTACACAACCGCGTGGTAAGCATGTTGGCTATCTGCCAATTCAGATTAGCAGGATCATTGGAGGGTTTCTTGCTTAAATACGAGAGAGATGATGTCAGTTTATTTTTGTTGACTGAAAATGGCCATACAGCATTTTAATTTTTGGATATTAAATACTGTAGTTCTAAATCCAGAAAGGGTAGCAATAAAACAAGAACGATGCGTATTCAAATGGGTCGCTTAAGACAATTTTCACGTTAGGAGAGGCGCTTATTCAAGAGGGGTGCTTATTCAAACTGGGCACTTATTGGAGCGAGTACGGTACAGTAATTATTAGATTCAACGAAAATTTGCTGTAAAATGCATTAAGAATGTAATATTTGCATTACTTACATTTTATGTATTTGTTTGTAATTTCAGGAAGCTTGTTTGAGGTGGTTGCTGGCCTATATGCAGAATGAGGATATACCGATAGATGTGTTGGACAACAAAGGCAACACACCGGCACACCTTGCCGCCAAGTATGGACATCTCTACTGCATCCAGGTCAGTCACCTGATCCATTAACTATTCTTGGGTTTTATATTGGTTATCGTCAATCAGGACGTAGCGTTATCATAGCCCTGATTCTTTTTTTGAGACTCGGTTCGATTGAATATGTTACTAATCTGCTTGATTAGTGATTGATCTCCAGGGGACAGGCTTGTTTTCACAGTCATTTTCATCAGCGATCATTTTCAATTTAGTAAGACGTCAGTCATTTGTTTCACGTGGACAGCTGTCTTAGCTCTAGCCCCTAGTGAAAGCTGAGGGTCAGGAAGTAGGCCATCTCCTTAGATCTCTTCCTGTATCCGACATTGAGGATGCTAATCATGGCAAATAGTGTTTTCATTAATGACAGTCACTTGCGCAGTGCCGAAGACAACTACTAAACTAGTTAGATTTAGTTTTTTTTGTTGAGAATTGTAATGATGTTCAGGTGTACGGTATTCCTGTGCCTTTTTTTTTTCCTGATGGTTTAAGCTTTGCCAGCATAGTCTGGGTTTTATTAGGCTTATAAAGATATTCATCATGCGCGAAACCCCATAAATTGAATTTACGAACAATAATCCAAGATGCGCATGTTCAATGCAAAATGCGCAACAAATTGCAGGATTGAAACTTTGCATAGATCCGATTGTTTATAATTCTTGAAGGAACTCTTTAGTAGATAAGGAGCATTCAGCTACATCAAGGCTTACGAAGTTTGAAAACCAAATTTGGCAAATATGATTAGACACGACAGCCCACTCACCTGTTCTGTCCCCATAGGAGAAGAGCTCCGATGCTAAATAGATGATGTGCCTGGCGTGTAGCCATTGTATTAGCATCACTTGCGGGGATATCATGATTCTAACGTTTTCATACTTTTTGTTAACATATATTTATTGTTTCATACTGAATGTATGAATAATTCTTAATAGCATAATGTCTGAAAATTTTTTTCTGAATGGTGTTGACAGAAAAATATCCTGTTGGGATTTTGCGATTCTATCTCAGTAACTTAAAACAGTTTCCTCTAAGAGAAAAACTAAGTATGAATGTCTGTTGCCTGGCGATGATTCGGGCAAATTTGTGTAAATTTGAACTTTGAAATTTGGGCAAACTAATAAAAAATACCCTATGCATGCCAAAGTTTTGGACAGAAGCGTACCCATTTCTTGATAATCCTTCCCACAAACTATTTTTAGAGACTGGACATGATTGTTTGCACAAAATTTATAGTTTGGCGCGATTTTTAGTTGATTTTTATGAAGTTGATTCATAATTTGGTTTTTTTTTTCTAAGTCATGAAATCGATAAATATGTTCAAGTTATGTGATAAATAAAAAATTTGGCCCCTTTGTTTTTAAAATTTGAAAGTGGTAGTATGCAGCCCAGCCATGTTTTCAATCAGTGGTTCGAGTTTGAACTCACTGACCACTTGTTTGTTTCCTTTTGTCTCCTTGGGCAAGGCATTTTGTCCTTCCATTTAAGAGAGTGGGTTGAAAACTTTTAGTTGGTTCAAGAAATTGTCTACAGATCAGCTCTAAAGACTATAGATTAATTTAAACCTAGGGCTAAATTTACCTTTGTCAAATGAGTTTTATGTAATCTAATTGCTTTCTTTTTCACTCTAGCTGTTTTTCACTGCATATTCATTATCTTTGGACTCCATTTGAAATATAATAAAACCACAGAGGAGTGGGTTTTCATGACTTAATCTCTGCTATTCTTAATTTTTAATTTAATTTTTATTTTTTTTGGAGTTTTTTTTATTTTTTTATTTTTTTCAAATTGTCAATCTTTTGTATTGTGTCTGGTTTAGGTTTTAAAATGATTTTTTCTGTTATATCTTTTACCAATTTTAAATGTACAATCGTCCTTTTTGTTTGATTCGTTGCTTGAGTAGTAAATGCGAAGCATGTAATGACATGATGCCTAATATATGTGTTCATCTTTTTGTTTCCGTCTTTGGTGAAAACTAAATTCCCATGTTTCTTCAGTCCTTTATTGTAATTTTTTTTTCTTTTACTCTCTCTCTTTTGATTACAAATGTGACTGCTCTGTCTCTAGGGGGCCACTATCTTGGTCACTGTCCCCGAGTACCCATTCGTCTGTGGCAGGGCAAATGTGTAACCTGCTACAGTACTTTGTTCGCGCCACCTAGGTAGAGGTCGGATTACGCCTGGGCAGTGACGGATGGTTGACCCTTTGAGACCCTGCGTTGTTTACCATTATACATTGTAATTTCACAATTCTTGAATAAAAAACCTTTAACTATTAACTTACAATGAAATGATAAAATAAATAATGATTAATTTGTAATTGTTAAGCGCATAGAGTTTTAAATATGCGCTATATAAATATGCAACAATAATAATAATAATAAGATTGACGTAAAAATGACTGACTCGTGCAACATTTTATTTGCGTGAGAGCTTTTTTGCATAGAAAAGCCATTGAGTTTCTAATCTTTACACGCTGATACTGTAGGGAGCTGTTTCTGCAAACACTTCGGCTGTCTTTGACTGACATTGTGACATCAGTTGTTATGCAGTTTCACTGCTGAAACATAGTTGTTGTTAGACACCCAAGCTTGATAGAATTTTCTAAGGTCATATCAATTGACATTTTTATAAAGACAGTGTTGATGCAACAAGGACATAATTTGAAACATTTGTATTTTGTTCACTTATTTTGTATTTCTCCGTACAATAGTATATCAGTTATGCACTAATTGCACTTCATCAAAATTGAGTACACAGATCGTTGCATTGTAGATATAAAAAAAGAATAATAGGCATAATATATGATTATATTTGGAGAAAACCCAAATAAATGCAGAGCTGATGCGAATTTGGTTGTCCCAAAAATAATAAAAAATTCATACTGTATGCATTTTTGTACCTAATTACTAGTAATTATAGTCTAGCTCAGTAAAACAGATTTCCTAAACCTGGATTGATTTTTTTTTTTCTGAAATAGTAAAGAAATATTTATAAAAGCGTATATCCTTTCCTGTGATCCTCATTGCAAATATAACACAGCTGAAAGTTGGCTGTAATTATTAATATCCTGCAGATCACACTATTAGTGTAAATGAACAATTTTGGCATACTTCAAATCATCAAGGGAAAGGTGCCAGATTGTAGCGATAAGGTTTCATCATTTTTTAAAACTCATTTCATTTTATTGATAGACGTTAAAAAAGAAAGGTTGACAACTCAGTGTCATGACATTGTGTATTCTGTTGCTGTCGGAGGAAACGTTTGATATGGTTTATTGATCTTTAAAATGCTTATCACTACTTTCATGTTTTTAAGAAAAAATGCTCGTTAATTTTAACATGTTTATATCTTTTGATAAATACTTTAAATTTAATTTAGTTTATTTTTCCTCAATATAAAATGGAAAGAGTACTCAGAACACCATTAAATTAGACCAACATAAACAGTGATGAGAAGGGTTACCTTTAAAGCTAACCCAAATGACTGTCAATGTAAGTCTCCAGCAATAAAAATCTTTTAATGGAATGTTTTCTTAATATACCTTACTTTACATACAATTTGTGGTAAAAATAATCTATTTTTGGAAATTTCAAACTCTATTCAATTTTTTAAGTAATAAATGGATAAAAAACTGCCAATTTTTAAATGCACTACGTGTCAAAATTCACTAGTCAGGGATTAAATGCAAATTTTAACTTATTTATCATAAATTTAGGAAGTTGTAAGGTTTCAATGAGTCATTGAAATGATTTTTTGATGTTGCTAAACAAATGCTTATATAGTTGATTGAGTCAGTTGCAATTTCTTATATTTCCAATTTTTTTTAAAGACATATTTCTGTTCAAATATTTTATCTCATTTCTATCCATCTGACTTCCCTTTATTTATCAGGGGCAGATCCAGTAGGGAGAGGGGGCATGGAGGGAATGTACCCCCATCCCCCCTGTTTTACTACTAAATTTTAAAAAATTCAATGCAAATCAATGTTATGTGCTACTCACTTACCTATTCTGAAACCGTTGTGCCCTTCTGTTTGAAAAATTCTGGATCTGCCCCTGTTTATACATCACATGTTTTGAAATATAAATGATTATACCATAGAGTATCGCTTTAATAATTCAATCAATTCCTTTAATTATTTGCTCTTACTCACATCTCGCATATAAATAGACAGGCTTTTCAACATACAAGTAAGAAATTGATATGGAAAATATTGGTAATATAGGCCAATAAGTAAAAGTAAAAAGAAATTTCAACAAATATTTAAAAAGTGAATAAAATAAATAAAACTGATTTTCTCAAAATCTATTGTGTATTTCTGTTCAGGGAGAACCTTTTTAATAAGTCTTGCAAATGTATTTTTGTGAATACATTTTATGAAATGCACTTATAAAAAGTATATCTAATTTCCATTGATTTTTTTCCCCACTTTTTTTAGACCCTAGTTGAGTTCAATCAAGATATAACTTTACTGAACAAGAAACAACAAACGCCATGTTCCTTAGCTCTCAAGCACGGATACTCAACATGTGCCCAGTTTTTGGTCGTCGTTGAAGCCTGTTCCATGTTGTCTGATCAAGTGATTCGCCTTCAGAGAGAACTGCGAGAGTATGACATTTCTATTAGACTTGTTTTTCCAAATTTATAAAGTCATACAATTTTAACAAAGGAACAGGAACAGAAATTTTACTTCATTCATTAATTAAATGTAATTAAGATAATGAATAATACCACCAGTAGCCATCAATGTAACATGAGAGCTCAAAATATATTGTTATTATTACATAATTTCTTAAATTCTAAGATGTTTTTCTTTTTAGGACTGAACAAGAGAACACTGTGCTCAAGTCAAGGCTAGAAGATGTAAGAATGATTAACATACCTTAATTTCAATCAATCTTTATTTCACATCAAAATCACAAAATACAAAGTATAAAAAAGAAAACAGAAGATGGAGCAAGTACAACAAAAGCAAAAGCCTGAAAAATATTCAAAAATATACATATATGTAATTCACATAAACTCTTCACAATATATTAAAACTCATGAACACCTACCCATCCTATAATACACATACATGAAAATAATAATCCTTGGAGATGGAAGATAAAGCTTGGTTTACATATAATCGCTACACACTCTCGCCAACAACTTCCGGTGATGCTGATTGGTCGGTTGAATCAGGAAGCCTCTTCGGATTGCATCAAGGACTGCAACACATTACAAAGATTGTACTGAAAACACTTTAGTGACAGTGTAGCGATTTTAAGGAAACCAGGCTATCGCCACACTAGTGTCCTGTACATAAATAAACATGGTGAACAGTTCATTATGATTGGATGTTATTGTACAAGCTTAGCTAAACACAGTATGTCTTTAAATGATGTCCCCTTCGACCGCTACATCATAATATGTGCCAAACGTTAAATGGCGCCACCTAGGCTACGCCATCCTCTGTGCCAAAAGTTGAATGTGTCCTCAATTGCTTCATTCTATGTAATAAATAACATGGGCTCAAAAAGTCACTGAAAAAAAACTAAATGTGATTACATTTTTCGATAAATTTGGCAGAGGTATATCATACTTTTTGTGTCAGTGCTATTACGCGCTATCAATTTTAGCCAATAAATTTATTTGATGTTTTGATTGAGCTATATGATGGTCATATCAATCATATATGTCAACAGTTATTATCAAATAAAATGACAGGCATCTGGTTTCAATGAAAAACTATATGACTAAATTGCAGACACTTGCCTCATAATATTTGTTACATTGTTTAGGTGCTTTATCAGGGAGGTTTATTTTTGGATGATAGAGAACTCTGCTACACATTACACTCTTGCTTGTAGCATGCAAGTATAAAGATTTTGCTAAGTCAAAATCTCAAAATTCTGAAACCGCCTTCCAACTAGTTGATCTAACTCACAGTATAAATATTAATATCTTTTTGGAAGTGATTGAGTTCACTTTTGACAATCCTGACAATCCTTTTTTAGCAGTAGCAAATTTAGGAATGTGAAATAGAGTGGGCCCTGGGAAGGACTTTCATAAATGGCGGGTCTAGACCACTTCGGCATCACCATGGTTGGGCTGAGGTAAGACAATTTATAATTTTGCCAACAGATGACCGGAAATGGCACTCTCAGACCTAAATTTGAATATTTTCTCCATTAAAAAAAATAATTGGCTGTTTAGTATGTTTCTTCTTGTGAATAATGTGCTAAAAATCAGATTGATATTTCAATCGTAAACATTTTTGTTTCATTTTCCAGGCTGTGGCATGCACTGATGGTTTGATCCAGATGCAGAAGACGGATCTAATGAAGAAGGTTGAGGAGGTACGAGCAGAGTACCAGAGCCTCACCAGTATGCTTATCAAAAAGCTAGACATGATGCATTTGCAGAGTAAAGACAAACCATCCATCAACTGCAGGTACTACTACAGAGTTGATAATGATATGAAGACAATATTAAGGACAGGGGTTGGAAGTTGGAAGATCCACATCCAGGAGATTTGTTTAAATGAGCTTTCTAAACACACCTAATTATATTTTTTGCTGTGGATGATGAAACCCATTTACACTGATTTCCAGGAGATAATTGATAAAACAGTAGTAAAACATGCAAATATTGTGAATTTGCAGTAGATGGGTTATTTTCCCAGAGATTTAATAATAATAATATTAATAATTCTTTATTTATCTTTATTCAAATTAAAAATCGGAAATTTGGGCTGGCCCCTGGGGATCCGTGTTAGCCTTAGTACAGCGCCACCTATCTTAGCATTTAAGTAACGGACACATACGGATACAAACATTGCCCTTAACCCATCTAACTCTCAATGTGAGGGTTATTTGGGTTTGTCATTAGACTCCAATTAAAATCCGATGCTGGCCAGGTTTGAACTGGGGTCTTCAACGCAAGAAGTAGGAACGATACCTCTCAGCCTACCACTCACTTGAGGTTGCTCCTGGTAGACTCTTGTGACTTAAGGGAGACTTGGGACACCTGTTATCAAGATGATGATATTATGATGGGACGATTGTCAGAATGATGAGGGAGATGATGAGCAGTGGCGGATTAAATAGGGCCCAGCCGTCCTGCACCCCCCCTTCCCCATCCAAGAGAATAGAAAATTCTACTCAAATTTCGGCCATCTAGAGGTGCAAAAATCATAAATTTCCTTACCTCAGCCCTAACCATGGTGGGGATGAGGTTGTAGACCGTCTATCTGTGGAAGTCCCTTTCTGGGCCCCCTCCATTTCATATTCCTGGACTGCCACTGATGAGGAATATATGATAATGTTTATTTATATAGCGCCTTTTCCTCACAGTTTACAAAGCTTGATGGAGATAATAGTGATATTATTAATGATGAAGATGATAGAGAAGAAGATGATGGTGATCATGGTATTGATGAAGATGATGGGGATGATAATGATGATGATAATGATGAAGATGATGTTAAAAATGATGATAGCTATGTAGATGGTGATACTCTTTTAGCAAATGTGATGATGTTGATAGGAATGGTGATGACGATGGTGGTGACAGTGGAGGCAGCTGTGGCCATCAACGATAACATTTATAATGTAGTGATTCTTCCACTTAATGTGTCCACAGAAACCTTTGACGTTTACAGATATGACTGTAAGGGCAGGCCCTAGAAAGGACCCACTCTGGCATGATGATAATGGTATACCTTGTGGTTGTGGTAGAATTGGCGTTATCCAGGGCCGTGACGAGGACGCTTCTACCATGACCTCCACTGTCACCATTGTAGTGGTTTACCGATAATGATAAATCAATATAATGCCAAAAACAATGCTTGCATCTCAAGATCATACCTCTTCAGAAAAAATTTCATTTATGTAGTATTTTTATGAAAACCTACATAACATTGATTTCCTATATATTTAATTATTTATAATATAATTTAAAGATATTACTTAGGAAGTGAAGATAGCAAAATATGTTAGTATTCAAGTGCAACTATCATTAGTTGCTTTATGTCTATTAATAATATTCATATAAATCTGTAACATATTAATATGCATTAGCTTGGGCTCAGAAATAGAAACTTTATTCTAGATACAATCTATCGTTTCATTAAGTAATAGGATTGATTTTAGAATTATGACTCGTAGAAAGTACGATACTCGCACAAGGTCATTGTCATTATGACATCACATGTAATGTTTGAAGAGGAAGTATCATTGGTTCTGTTATTCAGCACAGTTCTTCAAAAGTATTTACCAGGTGTCACAACTACCCATTACAGGAAATTCTTCAAATAACACATTCCACAAATACTTACCCAATACACAGGTGGACACGAGAAATTCCAAGTTATCTAAATTACAACCACACTTTCAATTTCCTTTCCAATATCCACCTGGGATCTTTGACATATCCACAAATGTCTCAATGGAGTTTTAAGATGGTTTTTTTTTAACGATATTTTGAAACTTTATACGGCAATCAAACATAAAGAACCAGTATTTTATTTTTTATTACATTAATGATTTCATGCTTACATCGCAGTGCCCAAGCAAAAGAGAAAGCAGATAAACTGAGCGATGCATGTGATTGCTTATTGAGTGAGGGCAGTAGTCGTCATAGTCCAGAAGGGAGTGAGTTGCAAAAGATTGAGAGCACTATACAACGGATTCAACAACCGTATCAGAGACCGATTGTGTCTTTCGAACAACTACAACCAATGAACTTGTTAAGGTAAATACATTAACGTTCATTTCAAGTTTCACTTGAGTTATTGCCGTATAGATGCTTGCTTTTTTGCACATGGGATACTTATATCAACAAGACAAATTGATGTGACAGGTGACAAGAAACTATACAGAAATTGAATATCAGAAATAACAAAGAAGCATTTGCACTGAAGTGACATATGGTAGTACTGTATGTCAGAATGACAAATGACGCAATCTTTTTTTACTTAAAATGTTTCTGCTGTTGTTGCGGCACTTTGAAGTATTAAGTGGAGGTTAACTAACCTTCTCTGTGTTGGGAAAAGTGACACATATTTGTTTGTTTTTTTTTTTTAAACTAAGTAGTAAAAAGTTGTATAATCGCTTGAAATATTGAGCAGTTCGTAGCCTTAGCTTGTGCATTGGTGGCCTAATTAAGATAATATTGAATTCTAGATCTCAGACTAGAGTACTCATTAAGCTCAACATAGGCGGCAAAGTGCAATATCTAGGCTATCACAATTTAGCCTAAAAGTTGACCAACTTTAGGTTAATACTGCATGGGAATTTGCTTGCTTCATTAATGATTATTCTGTAGATCACTTGTCAACAGATTGTAAACACATATCGATTAGTCTGAAATTTGATTTGTAATTTGAAAATACAAAAATTATTGAATTGAGAGCACTTTGGTTTCTATTCTTGCCACAACATTTTTATATTGATACTTTGTATAATGTAGTATTATTATTCAATGCTAATGGCAAAAGTATTTCTTAACATACTTTTATGTAGTTTTTCCTTGATAGGTGATATATTTAGAATATTTTTTTGGTAAGAATTTCAAGTTAGAAAATGTGTTTATTTTATATATATATTTATTTATTAATATTGAGATATAAGAACTACAAATACAAAGCATTAGCACAAAGCTAAAATGCTTGCATAACATTACGTATTAAAAATAAAGAAGAATCAACAAAACAAATGAACAAAATGACAATATATAACTTTTTTTTTTGCAGAAATAAGTTGAAAGAAGTAAGCCTGCAAATATTGAAGGTCCAGTCTGCTAAGACTGATGAAGACAAAAAGGCGTGGGGTATGATACAGAGACATGACACCGACTCTCTGAGTAATAGCCAAACCTCTACACTAAGCTCACCTTTGATTAATCCTACACTCAATCAAGAATGTTGCGATTTAGGTCAACGACGTGCCAACTCAGATTCAGGTGTACCATGTCACTTGACCTGGAAATACCAATCACAAAATATTAAGGAACATGGGTTCGCAGCTGATAAATTTTATTCAGGATCATCACAAAAGATAGAATCTAAAACCGCATCTATAGTGAAGCCTGTTCATTCTCCGCAGTCAAGTGGAAGTTCAAATAGTTCACTTGGAGTCGGACCAAAAGTTACGAAGTCTGAAATGAGAGGTGAAAGGTTACGTACATATTTTGCCACAAAGTCAAAGAATGGAGATTGCAAACAATTTAATGGTGAAACAATTCCACTTGACTCTGATCATGATTCAATTTCTCACGAATTAGCTAGCAAATTAAATTACAATATAAATAAATGTACTCATAACGTTAATGTTAATCATGTCGTAGCCAGCCAACCACAGGACATTGACATTTCACCTGGCATTTCATCCGGCATTTCACCTGGCATTTCACCTGGCATATCACCTGGCATGTCACCCAGTATTTCAGTTTCATCATCCCTAAAGGAAATCTACAAAAAATCAAGGCCTGCACCAATAGTTGAGAAGATTGAGAATAGCACAGAAAATTTACATCGAATCTTTGCAAGACATCTGCCCGCCAACAAGTACATTGCTTTGAAACAAATGCCAGATTGCCTGCGCAGAGTTCAGGCTCCTAACAAACACAACAGAAAACTGATCAAGATTGATGTCGATGGCGAAACGACGCTGTCGACAGTTGTTGAGGAAAATCAAGCTCCTGCAAATTCAGACGCGAGTACAGGCACAAGGTCGTATGTTGTACCTTTGTTGAGGAACGGTCACAACGGTAATAATAACGCAAGATCAGGGATACTAACTCCTCCGGGAGAAATTAGAAAAGACCGTAAAAAAGCAAAGGATCGGCACATCACCTTTGCCATTGATGAGAAAACTTTATTTTCGGAACAAAATCAGTCAGATGGTCATAACCAATTTTTTGCAAAAAATGAATTCGAACAAAGAAATGCTGAAATGAAAGTGGCTCCTAATAGAAATGGTGAGAAACATGAAATTTTGAATATGCGAGCAGGGTCTGTCCAGGAATCGGGTTGCGACTTCCCTCCTCGTAAGATCAGATCAAATGGTCAACTATCGGAGGATAACCTGAGGATTGCCAACGGATCGGTAAGTGTACTATATTACTCATCTGTATAAACTATGGTACAATGAGTATGTGAAGAAGTATTTCTAGAGGAAATGAACTTATAGGGTGGAGTTGACACTAATTATAGAAATCCATGGCCATTTACAAATTTTAACTCGTAACAAAACTTTACCTGCTGATAATGTATAATCTGTTTCCTTCACTTAATCTAATTTTATCACCTGATGCGTTCTCAAAATATTTTCTTGCAAATTCTCGGAAAACCTTTGAAAACTTTGACAAAAATATTGTCAGTGAACTGAAATAAAAGCAAAGTTTATCATTGCTTTACCAATAAAAAGAAGTTGTACAATATATTGTTTATAATATTAAAAACAATCAAAAAACAGACAATAGCTGATGGTGATAATACCAAATAATTGAAGGAATATAAGGGTGATTATATACATCATCTATTAATTGGAAATAAATATAATTAATAATAATTAATAACCCATACAAAGTTAGTTATTTTCAAAAATATATAATTTTATCGGTGAAACATATTTACTCGACAAAGATACTATATAAAGTCAAATATATTTTTAATGGTTAAGCAGTGAGTGGTCCTATATAATTTTATAATATTTTATGCATATTTTATATTACAATATTATTTCCATTCGACAGACTGATGAAGTTGAAGAATTTGGGGACAGGCGTTCACATTGGAATGAGAGTATCTCGGATGAAACACAATCAAGAGCATGGTAAGCTAAACATTTCAGATATCTTTAAATATTTTATAGAAAAAAAATGTAGTAGTAGGAAGCGATTTGAGATGTATCTCAAGTGTTAAATTGAAAGCGAGTGTGACTCACTAAGTGAGTGTGATCCATTGATTGAGTGTGACTCACCGAGATAATTGAATTCGCACAGACCATGTAATTACACACACAATAGTGCATCTCACGTCTTAGCAATCTTTGATAGGTAAAAAGTGTTGGTAGCAATTATGATTGTCTTAACGGATTAGAGCATGTTTGTGCTGTGACATGTGAAACAATTGACAGTTTGTGAACTACAAGACTGAAAAGTTGAAGTGCATCCAACACTTGTAAGTTGATTAAGTTGTGGGGGTGGGGTAGGGGGAGCTGATTCTGAGAAGGTAATTAATTTGATAAAGTTAGTCATAGAAAAATGCTTCTTGAAGGCATTGTGTGGAGTTGTAGGTTGGTGGTTATGATGATACTTGCCAATCTCAAGGTCCTAAGTTCAAGTCTTGTCAATGTTTACAGGATTCTTTCTCACGACCTAAAAAACAACCCTAAGCCCCATGAGAGTTTATATAGAGCAATTTATGTGTACATTTTCTTTTTATGATCTTTGGCCCTTTTGCCTAAAATTGTTTTTTTTTTTAATAAAATAAATTAAAATTTTTATATACAAGTATGTAGCACCTATAATTACTCTATTTTATAATACAATAATATCTGGATTATTATTATTAATTAGTAATAATTTATTATAGGCTCACTACATAATGAGGCTATAAATCAGTACCAACATATTTCTTGCTTGTATATTTCTTGCTTGTAGCAGCATCTTGCTGATGAGAATTAACAAGTTTATGAAATATAAAATATTATAATGTGCTTTGCTTATTAATAATATTTTTTTATTTACAGGTATGATAGTTCAGATGAGGAGTTGGAGAGAAAATGTCAGGAAAAACATGAGAGCTACCTGTAGGACGACATCAATATTTTTATGTTTCATTTATTTGAACAAAAGAAATTATAATTACAAAACAGAAAGTGTTTTTTTCCAGGGCAGTGTAACACTTACAAGTCTATAGGATAGGATTGTATAACAAAATAATAATTATATTTCATGAAAGTTTGCATGGCAAGTATCAATAACAGAATCATAGAAGTTTCAATACACCATGTGTGAAAATAGGACTAGTCATCATTATCATGCTCCTGATGATAGTTAGAGCAATCTCACCAAAACGTTGAGACAACCAACAAGTGGAGTTGAATAGCTTAGTGGTTAAGATGCTTGCCTTCTGATCCCAAGGTCCTGGGTTCAACTCCTGTCACAGCAGACTTTTTCTCACGACTAAAATCAACTCCTCTCCCTATGCTTCATAAAAAGACTTAGTTTATAAAGCATCATTCTCATCCTGTAAGTGGTGAGTGTACTTGCCTTTGGATGTGAGGGAAATAAAAAAAAATTAAACATATTTTTACACATGGTGTACCGAAAGTTTTTATGATTTTGTTATAGAAATAATAATTCAAATTTATATATGCTAGACAGTGAGATTATAGATATTGGACAATTGAAAACAAACAGTTTTTGTGTTGCCTTTATTTGTTTCTCTTTGTGGAGTTTTTTTTTTTTATATATAAATATGAACTGATGATTTTTAGTTTTATAATATAATAATTAAAAATATACTGCTAATTATATCTAATATAAACTTGAAAATCCCCCAAAAAGTGAAGTGCTAATTGTGTATATTTTAATGAGTTATGACCTTCCAACTTAAGATTAGAATGAAAAAAAAAGCCCTTAATAGCTAATTATTGGATATCTAAAGTGTACCATTCCTATTGTTCATGCATATACCCATGAAGTTCTAAGGTTGGATGTATAACAATGCAAGTTATAAGATTTTTTATATGTTTTATAACAGCATTAATTAAAACCTAGTGCTCATTGATTTAGATTGTATATTACTTGTATTGTTTAATTATTTAATTTGTTTATTAATATTTCATTATTTATTGATTTATGTTCATTTCAAAATGTACTATTCCTGTTGTTTGTGTTTTGATATACTGTATAACAGTGTTTGGATATATAAAAATGCAAGTTATATGATTTTTATCTATGTTTTATAGCATTTATTGGAACCCATTTTTTATTGATTTAGATTGTATATGACTTGTATTGTTTACTGATTTTTATTGTTTATTAACTTTTTATTGTTTATTGATTTATATTTTTATTGATTATATTCATTTTAAAATTTATCAATATCAATTATTTGTTGATATATATACTGTTTTGATTAAAATGTATTATTGATATTTAGATATCAATAAAATTTGATAACCATGTCTCATTAGCATATGACCCTGAATGAGTAAACACCACTTTTGCTGTTTCAATGCCGATCAATTTGCTGTTTTACAGTGGAACTCTACCATGCACTTTATATAGAAGTACCGTAGTGGTCTTCCAGCTTTCCTTTAAGAAGATCCTAGCTTGTCTTCTTGCATTCTGTACACATACATACATATATTAAAGTACATCAAATTGTAAAAATTATTCCATGTAAATTGATATTGAATTAATTTAATATTTATCAGTACATCATGCATATAACTGTACCATAAATATTAATTTCCTACTTAATTGAATCATGAATATGTCAAAATAACAAATATTATTATGAATATCATTGTTTACTATCTTACTGTATCGGTAACTGTTCAACTTGTTGGTCGATAAATCATAAATGCAGGTATATCAAAAATACTGTTATTGATATTAATGTCTTTAATGTATCATGAATATTAATGTATTTAACATGTTGGTTAATGTATCATAAATATTATTAATATTAATGTCTTAAATGTTCATATTGGCCTATAATAAATATTAATGTTTTTTAAAATATTAATAGGCCCTATTTCATCATGTTTATCATCAATATTCATGTAGTTTAAATGTTGATATATCATAATATAAATGTTTTCAGGTTTAAATGTTAATAGCAAAATATGAATGTTGTATATATTGATAGGTTGAATATTAATTCGTAAATATCAGTGTACAATAATGTATATTATATTTCAATGTATCTGAAGTTGTTAATATTACAATTGTGTTTTAATGATATTACCCACATTTTAATATGCATATTGAGTTTTAAAAATATATTTATGTCTTTAATACTGATGTAGGCCTATTTTTAGTATTGCTAGGCCTATGCCTGTGAGATATAATATAGTATATTTTCTTCTGAATCTGTATGTAGGCAGTTTGGTCTTTCAACAAATTTTACAGTGCCAAATAACATAACTGGGTTTATAAGAATTAGACCCAAAGACCTTCGTGGTTTATTTTCAAAAAGTCAGCACGATATCATATATAAACAAATTTATAAATGAATGTTTAATTACAATGTATTGTAATTAATATTATGATATATAGCAAGTAAGAATAAATTTAAAATGCGCTGTAATTTATTAAATAATTAACTTCACATAGGAATTGTTTATTATTATACTTAACATTTAAAAAGTCGAGCGATCCAACTCCTGACCTGAGATGTTACTAATGTACACTGTTGAAGGTTCGTTGAGTACCGTAATACCTAAGGAACAGTTGACTTGTATCTAGGGCAGCGGCCTTTATTTAATTGGAGCCTAGCCAATTCTAAGTCTCTTTATGCGTTTTATAGTATCGTGGCTGTCTACAGAATCTACTATATTATGTTGAATCCGAGCATTGATGCATGCTCCTCCTTTCTTCTTGCTGTTGAAGTTTTATCCTTTTTTTTTTTTTGAGTAAAATGAAGTATAAATATGCGACTGTTTGTAAAGAGTAAGAATGAAAACGAATTGTTATATATTCCATGCTGTAACAATTGTGTTGTTACTGGACTCAATGGTGCTATATACTGTTTTTAGAATTATATGACAGCTGAAACTATTAGTCAATTTTTTTTATGTCCCCCCCCCCCACCTGCCTTTATCTATTTGATCAGGGTACATTTTAAAAAAATTACGAGGTAGAAAACCAAAACAATCTCGCAAAAATTCAAAAATGTTCGTAACGAATGACGAGAACTTACAATACGTGCGTGTTACCCTGGCTACTTTTGGAAGGAAAAGGGGTGCATCCTTGTAAAGCCCCTAGGCACTAAAAATGTCTTTTGGATTTAGGCCTAATGTGGAAAGTTAATGATTGTCATCATTATTAACTCGATGTGTAGTTGGTTTACTACTGTTATATAACAATAAACATATTGAATATGAAAACGTATATGTTTTATTTGACAGCTGTACAGTCCTGAAAAAATAACAAATCTAAATGAAATAGTCTGAGGCCCGTAAAGGGTATTTACAGTAAATAAATGCGCTTCTTTCGATTTGACTACGCGGGTCAGTTTCTCTACTATCTCTATATATTTTTTTTTCAGACAGGAAATAAGATTCTGGCCGTCTTCTCGATAGCTGTGTGGTGTTTAACAGGTGTGAACACTCGACAAAGCCCATTGAGATTTTCCAAAGCAGCTTTAACAGCCGAAAACTGTTTATTTCCATGACTCTGTAAACTTCTTTCCTGAAATCAATGTAGCCTCCTTCCCTAGTAAGTTGAAGGACGTATGTGAACCACAGGCCATGACAAATAACTAGCAACTACAAATGTCATACAATTGTCAGCAATATATTTCAAGCCAATAAGTGTCTACTTAGGCTCTGTCATCAGAATCATCCGTAGCCTCAATTCGCAGCCATTATCAGCGGCTTAAGTGTTTGATAGTCCTCCATGTTAGAAATCAGTCCGTTGTCAGACCGTCATCATTCATCACTGCAGATACTTCACCAGGTATCTCTTACTCCATTAGTGTATTATTGGTAAGAATGTCACCGTTTGTCTTTTTGGTCATGGGTCTCTCTGTGTAATGTGGTAGGTAGTTGATAATTCGTCACCATTTTTCGCAAGTTGTGCTTCGTCATCTGGGGGAATCAGTTCGTCATCTGTCGGAATCAGTTCGTCATCTGTCTGCAAAGGTGAATAATTTTCTCGTCATTTTTGGCGATATGGTGGCCAAAATGCTTTCATCACTGCTCTACACTAGTGGTTTAACAGCATTGTTAGTTAACAATACTGTCGATGTTGCCAAGTCTTCGCTCTCATTGTTAGTAATGGTTTATGGTCGATGCCGTCGACCGTTCTGTTACCAATAAAAGAAATTTCTTGTATCATGTCTGAAACTCTAGCAACTCTAACCAGTTTTTCGAATAATATTTCGATATTTTTCATTCAAAAATAACATATAAGTAATAAGTGATTATACTATTGTTTTACTGTACCGTCATCATTTTATTGATAATAATGATCCTATAAGTTGTATTATATACCTGTATTTTATATTGTATTGTAATTTTTTATGTTATCTTAATGCAACAATTAGATTTCAGAACAAATACGTTATTCTGAAATCCACTAAAAGTTACCTTACGGTACTTATTATCATTACTGACATTTCAATTTTAAATAAATGTCCAGCAAAAGACGACAAAATGAAACAAGTGAAATACCTTTACCAACACTCGTCCATACAAGTATTGCAAACCGATTACGTACAGAACAAGTAATATTTAAAGAATCATTTCGATGTATGAATCCGATGTATTAGTTATGATTTATATAGGCTTATATAAATGTCATAATATTGTTCAGACTTCACAGGCAAGTGTAATAATGATAATGTGTTTATTGAACTAGTGATAGAATCAAGAAAACACCTTAGGATGTAACTAAATAATATCACCCTTTAGACTAGTTCTATAGGGGACCACATGTTCGTAGGATTATTATTATTGAGTTTAAAGCATCCTAAAACTCTTGATTAGTGACAATTAATTTAGGCTGTAATCATCGAATTAGTGCAATTTAGTCCACTACCAGAATAAGGTAACCTAAAATGAAACAACACTTAAGATATTTTTAAAAAAAGTTCACCGTAGAGTCACAAGACTATGTTTTCAGAGATATTTTTACTATTTTTTTTCTTCTGTAGGCCTACATAAAGACATTCGTCTGGAGAATCTTGACATGGTAAACATAGAAATTCATGGTTAAGATTTGTAAGAGTGCTATTTTTAACAAATGCCTTTTAAAATGAAATTATTCATGTCCCGTTACTAAGAATTCGTGCCATATTGACTGTCTCATACAGTATTTCTAAATACCTGAGACAATGTTTTATATTTGTCTCAGTGAATACTGTATGTTCCACAATAATTTTTGCGTCTTCTGCGTCTGCAATGTTGTAGCCTTATACCAAGAAGCGAGCGAGAACATCACCTCAAGCTTAAATGAACGAATGCACATCTTCCAATATTTTGCGCAAGTCGCCCTAAAATATCATTCATGCTTTAGTACACACCACGGCCTCTCAGATCCTCAAACAACCAGCTTCTTGGGCAAGATGAATACTCAGTATTCTGGGCAAACGATCATTCACATACACGTGCCGCACCAACATTTTCGAATGTTCTACCTCTTGGATCCACTTCTGGTTTTAAGTGTCTTTTAGGAAACGTTGAGCTCACCTAGTCCAATCTTCCACTGAGTGTCTGACACTAAAAATAGTCGTGTTAATTATTCCTTAATTTTTTATTTTACTTAATTTCATCTTTTCTTACATCGATACATAATCATCAATATTGTATTTCTTTTACATCATCATGATTATATTCAACATCAGCATTATTATCTTTTCATCAGCATCCGTTTTTTTGGATTAGAATAATCTTATAGATAATTGTGTGCACTTTGAAAATGCTGACATCATTGTGCCACTCAACATTGTATTCTGCTGGGGATATTATTGGTGCTTCACAAAACCCTGTTTATTAATTGATTGATTGTTATTTAGCTGAGTTCATTCAATAATAATTAAAAGTTTGTAATGCATCATCTATACTAGGTAAACTTATTCTGAAACTTGAAGATGTATTTCCCCCCTGAAAATATGACCAAAAAAATAATAATTATGAAATTATCTTGGTGCTGATTTTGCAGTAACATACACATTTTTTTTCTTGAGCAGAGAAAGATTGAATTTTTAAAATATGTAGGCCTACCCTGATTTTTATACTGGATAATAATACAAATTATGAATGTGAGTGCTTTAAATATGGGTAAACATTTGTAATGGCAATGGATACAGTAAACAAAATTAAACTGCTGTATTGCTTTGACGTCATCATCTCAAACAAGCAACTTCTTGGGCAAGATGGATACTCAATAATTAGGAGGAAACAATCATTTACATGTGCCTCACCAACATTTTCGAGTGTTCCTCTTGTGTCCACTTTTGGTGTTAAGTGTCTTTGAAGAACGGTAATGCTCACCCTTACTCCAATTTCCCACTGAGTGTCTGATACTCAAAATAGTCGTGTTTAATTATTCCTTAATTTTGTTTATTTTATTGCATTATTTTCTTGCCTTATCAATATCATCATCATCAATATTGTATTCTTTTTACATCATCATGATTATCTTCTTCAATCATCATCATTATCATCTTCATCATTTCGTTTGTTTGATTAGAATAATAATTTTGTGCACTTTGAAAATGCTAACGTAATTGTGCCACTCAACATTGAATTCTTCTATGGATATTGGTCCTCTACAAAATCCTGTTTATTGATTGATTGATTGATTGATTTTAAACAATCTCATGTTATTTAGATGAGATCATTCAATAATAATGAAAAATGTTAATGCGTCATCTATACTAGGTAAACTTAATCCTAAACTTAAAGATGTATTTCCCTCTGAAAAATGACGGAACAAAATCATAAAAAATAATTTTTAAAATTATCTTGCTCATATTGCAGTAAAAGACAAATTATTATTCTTAAGCAAAGAAATTATTGAAATTAAAAAATGTGCATCCTGATTTTTATACTGGATGATAATAAAAATAATGACTCGGAGTGTCTCCATCATATTCGTTTTAAAATATATGGGAAAACATTTGTATTGGTGATGGATACAGTAAACGAAATTAAACTACTATATTGCTGTGACGTCATCATAATCATAATTGATGCATCCTCTGCTTGCCTAATAAATCAAATTGCTATTTTGGAACATTGTATAACCATGGTCACCACCCTATAAATATTTATATGTATGATAGCCAATAGGAGTGAATATTGTAAACATTTGGATATACTGCTTAGTTCGATTAATATTAACGTGCTATCTATGTTGCGAGTGAAATAAAATTTGATTTGAAATTTTGATCTGATTTACTGCCAGTGACGTAGTTGATAACATTATTAAATAACTCCGAATAACTCTCTGACTGATGAATAGTAGGTTAATATATTTTCTACTTTTTCCATTCCATTGGATTCAATAAGGACCAAGCCGGCGCGGATTCTCCTCTCATCTAATTATTAGAAAATTATTAGAAAATTCCAGGGCGCAGTCTGGAACAGCCCCAATCATGGGTGGCCGGCTAGCGTGGTCTGGACCTTCCATCTGTAAAGCCTATCTGGTCACCTCTAGGCCTATTTCGAATTCCTCTGGATCCGAAACTTTTCGTTTATGCATGGAGCTATATGGTTTATGTAGGTCATAATATGTGACTGGGGAAAATCAATGTGGCACCCACATTCAAATAGGCTAATTTGCTGTTACTGTATCGTGATCAAATCTCAAGGCCCACAAAAGAAACCCTGGAAAATTCCATTCTTCTGCGTGGTCCTTGGTTCGAAGTTAACATAGCCCTACACAAAAAAGTTGATCTTTACATATTGTTGCAGCCTGCTGGTGCCAAGGGCATAGGCCTACATAGTTATGTGGCCAAGTTAAATGTGGCATCATTTCCGAAAATGTAAGTGGGAGGAAACATTTTTTAGGAGTCTAATTTAAAATGATTTCCCCAAAAGCCATTGAATTGAAAGGGGGGGAGATAGTAATCTGACTTTCCCATTATTCATTGACAACCGATACTCTCCCCTATCGTTTCACAACTCTTAGCAATGTTATTTTGGTGATTTTTAAATAAGGCCTTTTTTGGTTGGTTGACGCAATGGTTGACGTTCAAACTTTTTAGTCCCACCTTAATGTTGGGGTTCGAAACCGTCGCATTTTTATCCACATTGTCTCTTTCTACCTAGGGTACCTAGGTAGTTCGCTTGAAAAATGCGTTGATTTATTTTGTGTGGCAAACTATGGAATACTCCCTCCACATGCATGCATATACATATTCATCAATCTAATAATGATTTCGATCTTCCCCCGTCATCACTCCATATGTTACATTCCTTGTCTACATACTTCGTCATTTTTTTTTCTTAACCACTTTTGCAAAATAAAACTATATCGACAAACTTAAATTCGTTACAATTTATTGAAACTTCACTAATATAACAGATTTTAATATCAGTACTTTCATGTTCAAAATGTTCAATCAGCGTTGCTATGTATTGCACTAATATAATACACACTAAGGCCTAAGGCTTTAAATCCCACATCCCTCAAGCTGCGTTCGTTTCCCGACAAAATCGGGGAAATATAAAAACCGTATCCCTACGTAAAACAAATGTATACTGACAGGGCGAAGAAAGTTGTCATGTAAACGACTAATATAGACCTATACATGGGTTCAGTATGAAATGACGTCACGTTCAGATTATCACTTCACGTTCGACAGTCGTCAAAATTCATAATTCGTTGAAATAGGACTCAAGTCTATGACAGATCTCTTCCAATTTTTTTTTTTTTTTTTTTTTTTTTTTTAAATCATTGTCTCATGGTTTATGAAGGTAACATTGTCAAAATCTGGAAAGTCAATCATTAAATTATATATTATCTATATCATCGTATACATTTTAAGTGAGTGCCGGTGCTTAAGAAATAATAATTATAAATGTTTAATTGCATTTTCAAGGGTTTTAGAACAGAGAGTATATCTTTCATCTAATAAAAATAAATATAAATTTATTATAAATATTGCATAGATGTGGGCATTTAGTAATTCATTCAGTAAGAGAATAGAAATTTTAATTTTTTGATTTGATTTTAATTAAAATAAGTATTACCAAAAAATAATATAATAAATCTAAACGATTTTCAATTATCAAATATATATAGAAATCAAATAATCACCATTGAATTTAAATTTTATTTATTACTTCTTAATTTCAAAATACAACATTAGCGACTATTAAATATCATCGACTGTGTCATCATTATTTAAAAAAAATAAATAATCCACTTTGTCCCAAGTCGTTTTAGTTGTTTGTTTTGTTGTAGAGTAATGTGAATTAAGACATTTGATTTGGTACCGTAATTGAATTGATTTTTTAAATCTTTGTTGTATCACTGAACAACTGTTGTTGTTGGGAATGAGGTATAAATTTCTAATTCCAACTGATCTCCTTCGGGATTGATCAATTTCAATTTTGAAATTGACCCCAACCCTGTTGAAGATTAAAATCAGGATGAGTCTTTTCAGTCCGGTGGGACTCAAACCTGTAACCTCTTGTTATCAAGGCGAGCGTCATACCCCAAGACCACGGAGACCTAAATCTGTCTCTTATACACATCTATATAAAGCATTAATAACATTAAGATAGATCGTCATACCAGGGATACAGTTGATTGGGTTCTGTTTGATACCTTAAAATTAAAGCATCATAGGCGGTTGCACTATGTACACTGCTGTATTCGTGAACAAGCCTATAAACAACATTACAGGCCTAGCTAGAGTACGTTCTACAAAGATATTTTCATTAAATCAAACGTTTTATATTTATTATAATTGAGATCATAATCGAGTATGGCAACAAAGATAGGCCTACTTTGTAGGGAGTCAAGAAATTCTTCAAAATGTTTGATGAATAGTGAACGGAATGTTGAACATCGGTGTTGGTAAAACAGCTCGATGGTCGTCGAAATCATTTTGAACCAAAATGGTCGTTAAAGTCATTTTGATCCAAAGTAATTTTTCCATTTTAAACTTGATTAATCCTAACACCTTGTTTGTCGTACTGATTGTCATGATCCACCATCATTCATTGCATAGCAATATATACATGTCAAAAAGCCACGCATGCTTCTACAAGGCATCAACTTCCATGGATGTCATCTATACAAAAATAAACCAGTGGGCTTCGCAACTTTTAGACGATGCTCAACGAAGTATTGTAAGTCTGACATTAAAAGATGTCTGGATGTCAGTGATTTAGTTCATCCTGCCAACCATCCAGAGCTACATGAAATATTTGCATCAAACACAATGAGCGTCAATATTCAATCATGAGTTTTTACTCTGAACATGTCGAGATTCTCTTGCGTCATCGAAGCCATAGCTATGTGAACGACTAAGTAACGGTCTAGCACAGTCTTTTGTTTTATATTTGGCAGCATCATAGGACTTTAGAATCATGCTAGGTGAAGGAGGTGATAACCGGAAGTCAACAGTTTTTCCTTTATCTTGTGAAGTCCATTTACTAGGTTTACTCAGTAACTTTCCACACTTAAGTTTTCGATCGAGGGTTGTGTACACCCCGACACGCTCTCTCGTTCTTAGTGAGATGGTAGGGCTACCGCCTGGACTAGGGTTCTTTTGGCCTTTATCAACTTTTGTGTAAAGAACTCCTTCATTCTCAGAATCGATTGCTTCAGAAGAACTAATCAGTTCAAGATTCGCATACAGATCGTCTGCAAATAAATGCTCAAGTGCTTTCCATTTACCCGGTTCCACTGTACTACTTTCTTGTTCATTGTCCGGTTGACTAAATTGCAACTCGGCATAAATTGGGTTTATGGCTTCTATGTATTCACTACCACAACTTTTAATTTGTCTGCGAACTGAGCGCGGCCTATTATGATGTAGCGGATGTTCATCGCTACCTTTCCCGCTAAAGTGAAGCACATGATCAACTACATCAGTCATTTCTTCTGATATTTGCTCACTGCTTCCCTTTTTTGCGTCGTACTTAATTCCTGTATTTTGTAGGTTGTATTTGAGATTTGAATACATACTACTCTTTGTATCGCGACTCAATAAAACACTATCTTCAGTCGCGTCTGACATTTCTGTCTTGAAACTTTCTTCAAATTCGTTAATAGACATCGGACAAATGATAATGTTTGAGTAAATTGACGATAGATCATTTAGGCTGCTATTGGAGTCCTTTGTATTTGTAGGACTCTTTTGAGTTGCATGCATTTCTGCTTGCAAAACGTGGATATTTCCGGCAGGAGGACTACCGTCACTGTTCTGAATATTAATCCGCGGTATTCCTCCTCCAGGACAATCAAATGCTTCCTCATAAATATCTTCATTTTCGTTGCTGTGTCTAAAGAAATTCCAGACGGCATTTTTCATCAACCCCATGTATTCAGGTTGTGAATCGTCCTGTTTGTACTCTTGATATTCACCAGACGCGTCAAGTGGTGTTGGCAGTGATGCAGGGGATCCCGCCGTATCTCCAAGACACATTTTAGCAATATGAGGTTTCTCTTTAGCCTTGGGAGTTCTTGGATACGTGTGGCTGACAGCAGGATTGTTCGCATCGTCGTAGACAAGATGCATTACAGTCATTCCTTTTGGCAATATATCTATAACACTGTTGTAAGTTTTATTTGTGAAGCATTGACTCGTTGGACGAACACCTGTAAAGATACAATACCAAATTATGCATAAACTTTTGAGATTAGAAGTAGTGATAGACGATTCATTTTATTTCAAAGCTTTTTGAAACTTCAATTAGACCTGAGAAAGAGTCAATTGGCAATTCAAATATGAATATAGCACACGATTAAATAGTCTGGAATCATTGCAGCAAATCCTCACGTTTGCAGGGATTGAATACACAATCCTTGGATTTAAAGATGAGCTTCAGTTAGTGTTACACGGCTCTACTTCAAGTTAGTTTTACATTTTCATTGGAAGTTCCATCCTAAGTTTCAAACTAAAGGAAAAGAATGTATCAACAATGTAGCGTTTATCTCAAATTTGACCGTGGCGCAGCTAGTTGAGAACGTCTACGTCACTAGTGCGCACACGAAATTCGTAATTTAAAAACTGGTATGGGATGTAATGCTAAATCAGTTTTAATATCAAAATTGGTAAGCATCTCCTTTAATGTTTTAATGGTTATCCTGTGTAATTCCATCACTTGGAATACAGCCCCAGACTTAAGCTTTGTCTTCATTTTCCTATATTGTTTTGCAATAAATTGTGTGACAATTACTACTTACATGATTCATCTTTTTCCAAACACTTTTCTTCCATTTCATTCACAGTGGCATATGTATCGTCCCTATAACGAGAAGATATATTTATGTGTATTATTGTAACGATGTACAACAGTACATTAAATTATAGAACAGGAATCTGATCACCAAGGGGGGAAAGAAAATCAACCTAAACCCAATCTGTTTCGCATAATCGGTGAATATTATATACTAGAACAGACCAGATATATTCAACTTTTTATAAGCATGTATACTTATTTATTTGGTCTATTAGTTTTTTTAGTAATTAGTTACTATACAGACAACAAATAAGCTTAATGTAAATCCGCAATGAGAATTAACCATCTCCTTTTAAACATTTAAATATAGGCTACATTATAAACATTTTGGTCTGCGTGACAATAAAATTTAATTTGATGTACAATGCACGAGAGTTTTAATTGGATTGGAAAATGTTATAAAATATGGAAAATATAACTATATAAATAACATAAATATATAAATAACAATAATAGTGTTGACCTAAGCTGTCGATAGCAATAGATGACACATGCGCAGTGAAATTTCGTGGTGCTATTACAGGGCTTAATGGGTGACTCAATACCTAGCAACATGCTGATAAAAAAAATATAGTTGATTGGCGGTTAAATCTAAAATTAAATTACTGCCATTTTTCTGATTGTATTATTTTTTCGCAGGTGAGGGGCTATGGCGGAATTAAAGAGGATCTATGATGCACGAATGCATCATGGGTGCCAAGTTAATGTAGGCCAATTTCCCACAACATATAAAGAATCCAACTTTTTATATGCTAAAAGATGAATATGGAGAATGGTAATACAAGTATTTAAAATATTAGTAAAAATAATTGTAATAATAATAGTAATAATATAATATATATAATAATAATAATAATAAAGATAATAATAATAATAAAGATAATAATAATAATAATAATAATAATAATAAAGATAATAATAATAATAATAATAATAAAGATAATAATAATAATAATAATGATAATGATGATAATAATAATAATAATAATAATAATAATAATAATAATAATAATAATAATAATAATAGGCTAATAATAATAATAAAAATAATAATAGGCTAATAATAATAAATATATGAGAACGAACCTGCTGCCCGCTTTTGCATTCCTACATCGTGTACACATAATCTTGGTTGCTAACGCCATAACGGCACATACGACGAACATTGCTGCTGGGAGACTCGCTGCTAACAGTGTCGACGTTTGACTTTCAGAACCATCGTCGCTTAATGTTTCTGACAAAAAAAAATAGTTTACGTCAAACTAACGTTACGTAATCTCTTAAAACACAACACTTGATTCAAGCGCACGCTTTACATAATTTAACTGATCATTGATTCAATATGGTAATAGTTATTTTCATTTTGTATCATTGAGAAATTTGAGAAAGATGTGTTGATAAACATACCTGGTACACATATTTGACCTTTGAAACAGCCACAGTCACCATCCTGAGTGGTACAAGGACTGGAGTGGGGGCATCGACAACGTTTTAGACATTTAATACCCGAGTATCCAACCTGACATGTGTTGCCACATCTGTGATAATCAGTTTAGATAATTAGTACAGTTATTAAAACTGTTTCAATTCATAAAATGCTATTCAGTACAATGCTGACATTAATAATGAAGAGGTGAACATGTAGCCATATTAGTATCTTCTATTTAGGCCTATAGACACAATTGGCAATTTGATAAGTAACATATTTTAGGACTAATTCTTCTTCAAATCTTTATTTCAGCAGTAAAAGCCATATAAAATACAAAATATAAAAAGAACATGACAAATGCAGAAAACAGAAACATGATTAAAATTAAGGAAAAGTAATACACTAAACCCAGAGAAGAGTCATCCATTTTTATTGAAGTCCTGATTGTTTTAAAAAGTATTGAAAACAGTAATTTAGCTTTATTTTTACTCTTTTCCAATCTACACATAAATTATAGCATGTTTTTCTAAAATATTCATAGAAAGAGGGCACATTATTTAACACAAACATTTGACTTTCATTACAGTGCCGAGGTAGACCAAGGAGTTTCCTAATGCATTATTATAACAAAATTGAGCTCTCTAATATTAATCTATGTATAGTTGGCCCAAAGACTAGGCCTACTACAGTACACGGTGGTACAATATAAGTGGAATAGACTGGTTTTTACTTCATTTGAACATTTGCTGAATTTACGACTTAAAATGTTCGCTCTTAAATGTTGATCTATATTGTCGCTAAATTTCACTAAATATCTTGAGTGTTTTTCAAATTATGAGCCATTATATGACCAAGATAGGCCTACTTGGTTTCTTGAACCGTTATATTTGGTATATAACGGTATAACAGAGATTCATTTTATGTAAGCTACCGGGATGTCTTCCTAGGTGAGAAGACCATACACAGATTTCTTGGGATTAAAACATATATAGTGATTTATGCCAAATATATATAATGACATATCTTTTACAACGACTAATGACATGACGTCATATTAATTGCTAAATTAAACAGGTTATTAATATTAATTATATTTATATGCAGGTTGTATATAATTTCTAATGTGAGAATATTCAGATCAAATAAATTAATATAGGCCTATTCATCCATCCAATGAATAAATTAATGAATTTACAAAGAACGAGTGAATGAAATAATAAAAGAATCAATGTATTAACGAACGACCGAACATGAAAAAGTGAATTAAAGAACGAATAGAGGAACGAAAAGCAAAAGAACAAACGAATGAATAAATGAAAATAATGAAGGCGCAATGGGTAGGCCTAATTAAAAGAAATAATAACGATTAAACAACGAGGAGACGACGATCACACACACAAACACCCTCTATACAAACACACAGTATAGGCCCTACACAAAGTGCTATTAATAGCACTAAGGTACTAATGCAAGACAGACATAACGCATATTGGGCTAAATTAATACAGTTAAGATACCGTACATCATAAAACTAAAGCAAGACAGACATTGGTTAATTCCGAATGTGCTCGAATGTCTAAACATAAAAGCGTATTGAGTAAATTTAACTATTTTGATAAAAAAAAAAAGAAAAAAAAAAAAAAAAAAAAGATAAACCGTTAAATAATTCGATTGTAAACCATTACTGGCCAAAATATAAACAAAGAATTAGGACAACAGTAAATCTGATTAATTGTTAAATTAAGAACTTGTATTAAGCAAGTCAACGATTGAACAAAAAATATGTGAGACGATTCGGATTAGGACATAAGGGGGACTATTTGAAAAACTATAACGACCGTCTGGGAATAAGGTCGAGTTAAGGTATCAGGAAATAATTATGATTTTAGAATGAGGCAACAAGAAATGTGTCGACAAACAGTGTTCATCACTATGTTAGATGATTTCAATCGACAATTTAAGCAATATGTCTATTAAGAACACGTCAGGAATTCTGTTTATTAGCTGTATTTTATGGACAGGAAATTTGTGATTGAAGTTTATGATAGGCATTAGTCACTGGTCCGTGAACGGTCAAGTGTAAGCAATGTGGTAGACGAGTAATCCCTGGCTTGATCATAAGTCATTAAAACGATTTAATAATTTCCGAACCACCGAAGCCCCATATATATTCCAAAAGCACGTTTGCGAACCTAGATGCTACAATTCCACTAATACAAACAATACCATGAAGAATGCCAAAAACAAAACAAAAAAAATCCGACACTTAGGCCTATTAACACCGCTATTTGCAAAATACCATGGAATTTATTACGCCTAAGAGTTAAATGAAAGTACTATATCACAATAGTATATTATTATTATTATTCTAGCTTAATGCTATAGCAAGTCAAAGTAATCAAGGGATAAAAGGTTGTCTGGGGAAATGGCTAATTATATTTCAACTTGAAAACGAGCAATAGCTTAGTGGTTAGATGCCCTCATTCCAATCCCAGGGGCCCGGGTTCAAATCCTGCTCCTAATATCAGGATGTTGTCCCCATGACTAAAAACAGTGCCACTCCCTATGCCTCATAATTAAAACAAATAAATACAATTTATTATTATTATTATTATTATTATTATTATTATTATTATTATTATTATTATTATTATTTATGGTAATAAGGCCAAATAAAAAATGTTTAGTTCTCCATTTCTCATCTTTTTTTCGGCGGCGCCATTTTTTTCCCTTGCAAAAAAAAAAACACTCCGAAAATCCTACAAAAATACAAACATCCTAGTAGGCCTACCTCATCTCATAAAAAAAATGGATGAGACATTTTCAAATATTTGATTTTTAATTACAATCAATAGATACAAGAACAACACTTTAAAAATAATTAAAAATATAAATTCGCCCCTGCAGTGTAGTTAGTTAGGGTTCCTGGCACGTACCGTTATTCTATCCTATGTGGTAGTCAAACTGAAGGGAGCAAGACTTCAGTACCAGTAATTATACATTTGATTTATACGTTACACATATATTCTGACATATTCTATCGCCCACTTCATTGAAATCGTAAAGTATGACTGTATTAAATAATTTAATTTCTATTAACAACAAAAATGAGGTAGACATATGACTTTGGTATAATTTCCATCAAGTCATTCCAGAACTCAATCAGTGAGTAGGACTACAGGTAATAATACATTGTACCTACGCTGACAAGCGTTAAATGACATCTTGAAATATTAGGTATTTAAAAAAAAGCATGATTCACCAAATCAAATTAGCTAGAAAAATATAAGGGTTTCTTACCTTTCTTTGTCTATGCAAGTACAGTGACCTGTCACGTGATCGCAGGTTGCATTTTCACTGCACGCGCCACATTTATGGCGACACCCATCTCCATAGTAACCAGTATAGCATTTCTCATCACATTTAGAAGCCTGCCATCCGGGCGAACATAAGCACAACTCGCTTTTGTCCATTCTTACAATAGTTCCACCATTTTTACAAATACAATTCCCTGTAATATTCAAGACTAGCAATAATAAATTCACTCCCTTTCAAAATTTCAAGACAGAAAAATGTAAAATTTACAATAGTAATAACAATAATAAAAAAAATAACAATAATTTATAACAATATTGAGGCCAGTAACTAAAAAGTGAACTTACAACTACACATAATTATAATAATTATAGATTTGCATTGTTACATATAACTAGTAGTATAGTAAGTTTTGTTATAAAATCGTAATAAAATAATATTTACTGTATTCATGTGAGAAAAAAGAGGTAAACTATTTTAACAAATAGGCTACCTACCAAAAATATTATTGTTATTGTAGAAATATTATTGCGTAAAGAAATTAAATAAAAGGTCCGATATTTAAATGATGATGAGGAGGATTTTGATGATAATGAAGATGGTGATGAGGATGTTGATGATGAACATGATATAGATAATGGTGAATATGATGACAATGACGACGATGATCGCCATAATTGACCGTTCGAAATGTCAATCAAACTTAACAACTGACCAATCAGAACAGGACTGGGAATACGCGCATATCCAATAAACACACGTGTTGTCCCACAAACGCATGTGCTTTGCGTATGTTTTAACACTATCGTTTTTGTAGGACCTTAGCAACAATATCCAAGGGGCGGGTCTTAGCGGAAAAGTCTATCATCACATCTTGATGGTAATGTATAGTGATGAATTCTTTGTACCAATACCTAAGATAGTATCGCATCCCGAATCATCGCAAACACATTTCTCTGAGCAATCGGCACCATAGAATCCGTTTGGACATCTGTCGCGGCAACTACAGAATCAAATAATAAATATATTGTATTAATACATTATATTGTATTATATACGTTTAAAGTTTGAATCTGTAAAATTTACCGTCTGTAATCACCGGATGTTTTATGGAAAATGTATCAAGATATAGGTCGTGAATTCGACAAGGGATATAGGCCTATGTAATCTTGTTTAAATATAATAACAAAGAAATGGTTCAGATTCATAAAATACACCTGTTTACAACAATGGTAGAGTCCGTCATACGCCCGCACACCTGTTGCGCAGAATTAGGTCTTCAGTCATTCTTTATTTGTTTCAAATATTGTCATTATTAATCTTACCTGCTGCCATTTCATTTCAACGAATATTGTCGTGTTCGGTCTTTCTGTCGTCTTCAATTTATAGCGGCATTATTAGTACAATTCCTGATTTGTCATTACTATAGGCCTATATCAATAGGCCCATATTTACTGTCTTGTTCACACTGTCTGTCCGTTATATTGTTGGCACGAGTAGGCCACTATCGTTTCTATTATAATTGTACTACTATCGTCAATGTTGTCAATCGTCATTGTAGTAAAAACCTCTATATAACACCAGATTTTTTCCAAGACTAAAACAAATTTACTTTCAATCCTTGAATGATTGATTGATCAATCTATTTATTGACTGAGTCGTTAGCTAATTGATTGATTGATTGATTTATCAATTGAATTATTGATTAATTAATCAAGTTTAATTATTTTATTGTTGTATCGATCCATTTATCGATTGATTATTTTTTGGTTGATTGATTGATTGATTTATCATTTTTTAATTTATTGATTGTATAATTAATTGATTGGTTGATTGATTGATTGATAAATTTATCAATTTATGATTGATTGATTAATTTATTGATTAGTTGATTAAGTGATTTATTGGTTGATTGATTGAAGGTTGATTGGTTAACTGATTGGTTGATTGAATGAATGAATAAACAATTCAACGATTGATTGATTGATATGGATGGAAGGACAAATGTGTGGATGGATAAATAAATTGATTTTATCTGACTACCCTCGCATTATAGATTATACACAACCATCTATATATAATTAATATTAACCTATATAATTTAATTGAACAGCAATTATTATGACGTCATGTCAATAGTCGTTGTGAAAGATATGTCATGAGGTTTAAAATGGGCTACTGCACTCATCTATGCCAATTGTGTCATATAGATGGACTATACTAATGTGGCTACTCGTTCAAATGTTCATTATTAGTGTACTTTTAACATTTTACTATGTAGTTAGCCAGTCCTACTTACGGGATCTAAAAAGAATACAGAATTTAATCATAATATGGTATATTATACCATTGTGTATAGATGTTTGATATTACATGTTCTAATTGAATATTAATATAAATATCGAGGCTCGCGGGAACGACGACTTACTCTGGTTGCTTGCAGACGCAGTTGCCTGTGAATCTGTCGCAGCGCGCCCCATCACCACAGTTACATCGATGTGAGCAGTTCATGCCATATTTACCCTCCATACATTTGTCTTGGCAGAAGCGTCCCGTCCAACCTGCCGGACAAACGCAACGACGTTTTTCTGGTTCGCATTTAGCGTTGTTTTGGCATGGACAGTCTGTTAGAGAACAAAGATTATTACAAATTAAAGATTCAAAAACTGTTCTTGGTCAATACACCAACAATTAACCGCGAATGTCTGAAGACCTGAACGAATTAAGCTGCATGGAGACGATAATAATAATAATAATAATAATAATAATAATAATAATAATAATAATAATAATAATAATAATAATAATAACGATTATCCATTCTTACAGCATCTGCGTATCCATTCTTACAGCATCTGAAGTAATGATCCCAACCTTTTTGCATTATTGTTATATCACTGTAAATAAATATTTAATGTAAATGATTATACTGTTGTAAACGAATGTACCACAGTTGCTATATATATATATATACGCACATACCGGTCGAGTATCTGATTTTCACACTTGTGAAAATGTTGATAATTGTGAACAACCCCTTAACTATATCGTGCGTTAATGCATAATGATATATAAATTTTGAACGTACGAGTGTGAAAAAGTTGCTCCGGACGGGATTCGAACCCGGGACCGTCTGCTGTTTATGCAGACCCCTTAACCAACTGGGACATGTTGGCCAACCTCTCCTATTTTAATAATAATAATAATAATAATAATAATAATAATAATAATAATAATAATAAAATATTTATATTGCGCCAATATCAGTCAAAGAACCTGATGCCTCAATGATTAACAATAAAATAATAATGATAATGATGCTGTTGATAATGATGATGATGATGATAATGATGATGATGATGATGATGATAATAATAATAATAATAATAATAATAATAATAATAATAATAATAACAATAATGGTAATAATAATAATAATAGTAATGGATGAAATTCTTAAGTTCCATATACTAACCAATTGGACAAGGGCTTGTGCCTGCGTATCCATTCTTACAGCATCTGAAGTAATGATCCCAACCTTTTTGCATTATTGTTATATCACTGTAAATAAATATTTAATATAAATGATTATACTTTGTAAACGAATGTACCACAGTTGCTATATATATATACGCACATACCGGTCGAGTATCTGATTTTCACACTTGTAAATTGTCGTTTTTGTTACATATTATTTTGTTTGCTGTGTTCATCATCAACATAATCATAACCGTCACAATCATGTTATCGCCATCGCCACCTAGCCTTCATCGTTATATTTATCATCATCCTTATTATCATAGTGGGGTCGGGTCTTCTTAATATCGCCCTCCATCGTATGTGATCTACAACGACTACTACTATTCCGTCTTGCTTACGCAGTTCATCCGTTTCGTCTTCTTCTAATTCCTACTCTTTCTGATATCCATCTGATTATATCATTTTAATTGTATCTCTTTATATGTCTGTACCATCTTAATCTATTTATTTTAATTGTCTCTCAACTAGCTTACGTTTGTTTCCTGCAGTAAAGGCCTGTTTATACTTCAACGATAAATATAACGATAAAAATGCTAAAAAGCGGTTGTTCATTATAGAAAACAAAAGAAATAAGAGAAGTTTCTACACTAGGACGATTCAATAACGATTTATCGTGTATACGATAACAAAATATTTTAACAAATCAAATCACATGACGTGCTAATCATGGAAAAACGATAAAATCGTTGCTACTACTACGATTTTAATATTTTTCCATGATTTAACGTCATCTGATTTGATTTGTCAAAATATGTTGTTATATCTTATAAATAAATGATTTTAGTGTCTACATCAATATAGAGATACCCTTAGGGGGAGGGGGTAGGCAAATGTGTATACTCTTACATATGCATAACAATGTTGATTCAAAATACCGTAACATGCAATATGTAAAATAATGGCGAAATTATAATGTAACCATGGATATAACATTCATTTTTAAGCAGCCAAATGTATTGCTTTAGTTGACAACAAAAATGGAGAATGGTTTTGTAAAATCAACATTTTTTGTACACTTTTAGAGGGGACGGAGGGGATACCGAAAAAGGTTACTGTTTGTACACTTGCGAAAATGTTGATAATTGTGAAGGACCCCTTAACTATTGTGCGTTAATGCATAATGATATATAAATTTTGAACGTGCGAGTGTGAAAAAAGTTGCTCCGAACGGGATTCGAACCCGGGACCGTCTGTTGTCTATGCAGACCCCTTAACCAACTGGGACATGTTGGCCAACCTCTCCTATTGTATTTGGTATTTAGACAGAACGTGCTGATTTCCCCATTTCCTTATCTTTACTTCATACTAAAATTAATGATAAAATCTAATTGGCCTAATTTCTATTCGTGCTTCGTCGTGTTAGTATAACCTTTTTTTTCAAAATCATGAACATTGATGCGAAAAAACAAAGTTGATTATTTCACGAAACAATATATGACGACACAAACAACACAAGATAGATGCTAATTATTGCTCGTCCCGTAAGTTAAAAAATGTGGGTTTTTTTACGACACACTTGGTATTAACTGCGAATACGTTACTCTTTTTTCAACGTAGTGTAGTACCAGGACTATGTCGAATTATTAATAAACACTTAAGCCTAATTTCTATGTGGGTCCTACCGTCCGGTAGTTAGAAAGATCGTGCTAAATTGTGCAATTCCTTATCTTTACTTCATCCTAAAATTAGTGATAAAATCAAATTGGCCTATTTTTTATTCGTGCTTCGTCCTGTGAGTATAAACCTTTTCTCAAAACCAGACAACACTGATTCCTAAACCAAAGGTATTTATTTTACAAAATGTGAATGTATGACGACCCAAAATACACAAGATCGAACAATTAATGATGGTTATAAAAATGTGTTTGACATTTGCCACACTGACTTGGCATTGACTGAGCTGACTTGACAATATTTTAAAGTGGCACAGCGCAGCTTTGCTCTTCATGTACCGGAATTGTGTCGGACCATTAAATAGACACTTAATTTCCACTTAGGCTCAACTTGTTTTTAATGTACTTATACTTAGCAGTAGGCCTACTAGTGGTGAGCGAATTGTCAATGGATGCTAATAGAAAACAGCATGTAAGGCCTGTTTGTGGTTTATAAAAAAAATCGTGATTTGATCGTGAATCGTGAACTAGTGGGGTAGCCATGTTATACTAATTGAACTATGCAGTCAGGAAAAATAAAAACAACACGCTAATAAGACTACCAAAATTTACTAATTTAGCACGAGATTTTGTTCACGCAATGTGTACTCCTTCAGTTCACTGCGCGAACGAAGGCTTGTGCTTGGCAATAAAATATATTATTAGGCCCTATTAAAAGTGCGCTTTGACTCTTTATTGATTAAATCAATGATTGTTTAAAATTAGGCCTACTGTTGGCGTTGGGCTGATATGCATACAGTTGTAAGACCATTAAATACGTGAATTGCTTACTTCATAATAGGCCTTATTAAAGGCAAGTTATTAGCTTTAGAATTAAATATAATATCGAGCCAATTAACAGACGCTGTGCGTAGACCCTTAAATTGGCTGGCAAAAAGTCGTCTGTAATCAGCGAAACGGAATTGTTTTGATCTGTGTCTTATTAGAAGCTGATGACTTATTTTGATCGTTTTACATGAGTAATAATGTTTAAGTTGATTTTTGAGGGGTTTTGCAGTATCGTTAGGCCCTATATCAGGAGCACTCTCGTTTTATTTCATGTTTTTACTCTATTGATGATTACGATAAGATCAGACGATCAAAGTGTAAATTTTGATGTTCAAGGATTCTAATTCAATAAACTTTGGATTCACTATTTCACTTTCATTTTAGAGTTTAAAGCTCTCGTTGTATCTATAAAATTCGTGTTTCTGCAGATGAAAATTTATTTCTTTCCTCTTCTTCTTTTTCCGTCCTAAGTTATGGTATCCGCGCCAATAAATTTAAGTATTTAAATAAAGAGGTCTGACAATGAAAACATAATAGTCTAGAACGTTAGTTGTTCGTTTTGTATTAATTACCAGGTTCGAATAATATTATCTCTGTAGTAGGCCTTATACAAATTTCGGTTGCAGATGGAACAACCTAATGCCTAGGTCTAACATTCCAAATTTCAATTGTAGGTTTGTTAGATAAATGAGCAGCGTTGTAGTCATTTTATTTTATGTACACTATGTTAGCTGGATCTGAATTTGGGCCTCATCTTACGAATGTCTAGGCCTAGTTGGTACAATATTTTATACACCGGGATAAAATCTCCTATAGTCTATCTGAACGTAACAAATTAATGATTTACACGTTTCTTATAAATATTATATAGTGCCGATAATCTAATAATGGCAGAGCTTTTTCTGAGAGGCAATGTTGGTGTCTTCTTTGAAATCTCAGACAGTGTGTTTTTTTCAATGTTGTTTTTTTTCTGTTGTTTAATTTGTTACTGTGAATAGCAATTCGGAGTAAAAAGATAATGCAAAACGGTTGTGTAACTTGCTGTTTGCGTTGATTTTGTTATCACATTGCTGACGGAATCTCTGTACAAAGTCTACACAAAGAGTTTTAAGATTGTACATCTCCTAACTAACTGACATCACACAAGTTGAACACATAAATCCTGTCATCTCTCCTACTGCTAACTACTATGGACCAGTTTGATTTTCCATTCGGATACATTTCATCTTAATGTATTGCATAATTCGTTAAATCCCTGATATTCAACTTGATGAAAAACCACATTTACCTTGTAGATGTTTATGATAAATTTACTGTGTACAATAATAATTTACTTTCTTTTTAATAATCTTTTTATATCAAGACGAATAAATTTATATATATATATATATATATATATATGTGTGTGTGTGTGTGTGTGTGTGTGTGTGTCAAAGAGATCATGTAGTCACAAACATACATATAACTTCGTTTCTGACATTGATATAAAATTAGTTTATATATATTTCCTCCAAAAAACATAATAGAACAAACATACAGATGAAAGATGAAAGAGGAACAAGTTGCTATTACCAAATGGTTTCATCTGCCCAAAAAACGAAAACGATGAAAACATTATAAATATAACAAGAAAAGCAAAAAGTAACTAATATAATTATGGAAAAAAGGATATAGCCTATGTATATACAGTGAATAAATATAGTTAAAAGAGACAAGTTAAAAACATTAATTAAGGCATTTTAGTTGTAGAATAATAATAATAAACGCTATATATATATATATATATATATATATATATATATATATATATATTATATAATACTTATTATTATACGACCTATGCTTATAGTTGTACGCAGCAACTATAATTTGTCAGTGTGTCACTGGACATTTGGTTCTTTGAGATGAATGAGCATTAAAGAAATAACAACAGGGACAAGAGGTAAAAAACTGTATTTTCATAATTCTAAAGGTTTTATATACTTCTTTATATATAGGTATGCATATACAATATATAATATATACAATATAAATATATGATACTATAATGAGTGTATGATATCATATATATATATATATATATATATATATATATTACATATATGTATATTGTACAATATATATAATAGCATATTATATATTAATATTTATATAAGCAGCAGCTAGTGAAGAAATAACAACAAGGGCAAGAGGTCAACAAATCCAAAACTGTATGTTCATAATTGTAAATAGTTTTATATATCTATTTATATATAGGTATGTATATACAAATATAAATATATAATATGATATATATGCATATATATTATATATAATATATATACATATCATATATATTAATATTTATAGGTCTTGTGTAAATAGGCTATATAAAGTTTTATATATCTATTTATATATAGGTATGTATATACAAATATGAATATATAATATGATATATATATATAACATACTATCTCAGACATAGGGAGAAAAATCCTATGTCTAGATTTCTCCTTAACGTCATTAAAATTTCCCCTTAGCGGCAGTGTTTTCACCTTAAGGTGTTATTTCTAACGCTTTCCATTGTTATTGTTTCCCCCTATGGTAGGAAATAGTATATTATGCATACATATTATTTATATTTTATTTATATGTTATTTACCGGTATATGTTCTGCTTCTTTCTTACCAGAATAAAATACAAAATGATATATAGGGCTATATAATGATTAATTCCACTGTATTTTAAAACAGAATCGGTGATATATATAAAAACAAATAGGTAAATAAATAGAACATAACATTTGAATATATTATTTATATAGAGGCCTATATACATATATGTATATCTTATATACTGTCAAAAATTGGATTATTGGTACAAATACAAAAGCATTATGCTCTTATTTCAGGTCGAGCACCGTTTAGTGATAGATAGAACCGTAAAGTCAACATGCAGGAATAATGCAGTCAATATTTAACGCTATGCCAATGAATAGCCTAATCAGGAAACGGAAAAGACAAAAACACTGATACCTCCAGAGAGATAGTAAATCGCTATTGATTGGAGCAAAGGCGTTTGGACAGGTCTAAAAGATGACGAGTCTTTTCTACAAGTCGTCATTTCCTCTCTTTACCAGGTCAGTCGGGCCACCTACACGTACGCTATAAGTATTGTCTACAAAATGTTACTCATCCGCCTCGAGGTGCAATAAATAAGGGCAGGGTACTGCAAAAACAGCATGCTTCACATCAGTTAGCGTAAGCCCTACATCACCCTAAAGACCACTTAATAGATTATGAATATGTCGAAAGTATATATATATATATTATTACTATATATATATATATATATATTATTTATATATATACATATATTATATATTATATATAGGCCTATGTATTATATATATAGTATATATAATGTTTACATAAAGACAGAAAGTCTAAACCGTCTTGCGGTAATGCATTTTGTTGAAGAATATATGCCTAAATTGCAAACTATAAAGAAGAGCAATCTGAAAAAAAAAAAAAAATCCCTCAAATATGTGTACATTATACATATATATGTGCCATTGGCCGATAGACTCGTGGTACTTGTAGTTATAGCTAATTCAATTTAACGCTACATCCACATTGCAATTTCAAATACTACAAAACCAATAACTCTGAGCACGTGATTATTTATGAGTGAAATACTACTATCTATTACTTTCCGTTCACATAAACTTATAAAAACTTATTATGATAACAATTATTCGTATCTTCATTATCAGCATCTCAATGATATAATAACAACTTTAGGTTTGTGATTGTTTGTTACATTTCTCACACATTATCTATATTTGGGGGTGTCATCCTGGATGACACCCCCAAGCAGTTATCGGTATCTGTTTTCGTTATTTTACCTTATGTTTAGGTTTTTGTATTGAACAATCAAAACAAAATTAAAATCATTAAAAAAATAATATATACTTGGCATTATTTCTATCTAAAGTAAGTTGAGTCGAGTTGATTAGCTTACATCCCGTTTGTAAACACTTGTTTATTCGTTTTACCTGCAGCCTCGAACACTGGAGTGAACTTCAATAGTTGCCAATCGGTCTCAATAGGCTCAAATATTTTTGTTGTTCTTCATATTTAACTCCGAAATTGATCAATGAGGGAGGGTGGAGTGGCTGTCTCTTATACACATCTAGATGTGTATAAGAGACAGACTCTGAATAGCGCGGATGGTAGAAGTTTGTCTTACCTGCATGAAAATCCTCCTGACTGTTGTCTGTTTCCCCGGTTTGGCATTCCGTCCATGATTCCTGCCAGGAAGGGTAAAATCAAAGCAAAGTGTACGATTCCCATATTTAAGCAGTATTGTTTCCACAAGGAGCATTGGTATAACATGTATTCAATGTACACATATGAATTGTTTGTAATATTTCTGTCAAAAATTGGATTATTGGTACAAATACAAAAGCATTATGCTCTTATTTCAGGTCGAGCACCGTTTAGTGATAGATAGAACCGTAAAGTCAACATGCAGGAATAATGCAGTCAATATTTAACGCTATGCCAATGAATAGCCTAATCAGGAAACGGAAAAGACAAAAACACTGATACCTCCAGAGAGATAGTAAATCGCTATTGATTGGAGCAAAGGCGTTTGGACAGGTCTAAAAGATGACGAGTCTTTTCTACAAGTCGTCATTTCCTCTCTTTACCAGGTCAGTCGGGCCACCTACACGTACGCTATAAGTATTGTCTACAAAATGTTACTCATCCGCCTCGAGGTGCAATAAATAAGGGCAGGGTACTGCAAAAACAGCATGCTTCACATCAGTTAGCGTAAGCCCTACATCACCCTAAAGACCACTTAATAGATTATGAATATGTCGAAAGTATATATATATATATTATTACTATATATATATATATATATATTATTTATATATATACATATATTATATATTATATATAGGCCTATGTATTATATATATAGTATATATAATGTTTACATAAAGACAGAAAGTCTAAACCGTCTTGCGGTAATGCATTTTGTTGAAGAATATATGCCTAAATTGCAAACTATAAAGAAGAGCAATCTGAAAAAAAAAAAAAAATCCCTCAAATATGTGTACATTATACATATATATGTGCCATTGGCCGATAGACTCGTGGTACTTGTAGTTATAGCTAATTCAATTTAACGCTACATCCACATTGCAATTTCAAATACTACAAAACCAATAACTCTGAGCACGTGATTATTTATGAGTGAAATACTACTATCTATTACTTTCCGTTCACATAAACTTATAAAAACTTATTATGATAACAATTATTCGTATCTTCATTATCAGCATCTCAATGATATAATAACAACTTTAGGTTTGTGATTGTTTGTTACATTTCTCACACATTATCTATATTTGGGGGTGTCATCCTGGATGACACCCCCAAGCAGTTATCGGTATCTGTTTTCGTTATTTTACCTTATGTTTAGGTTTTTGTATTGAACAATCAAAACAAAATTAAAATCATTAAAAAAATAATATATACTTGGCATTATTTCTATCTAAAGTAAGTTGAGTCGAGTTGATTAGCTTACATCCCGTTTGTAAACACTTGTTTATTCGTTTTACCTGCAGCCTCGAACACTGGAGTGAACTTCAATAGTTGCCAATCGGTCTCAATAGGCTCAAATATTTTTGTTGTTCTTCATATTTAACTCCGAAATTGATCAATGAGGGAGGGTGGAGTGGTGAGCGAATGCGCCGGTAGTTACTTATTACTGCAAACGACTACCACTTTCACTTTGTGTGTGGATGTTATCAGGTATTTGATGGATCAGTAATTACATTATGTTTGGCTGTTGAACAATTAATGTCAGTTTCTGTTTTTAATTTCCGCAATGAACACAGCACGTTGTAATTAATAATTGTTTAATTAATATGACATGTGTGAATCATAGCAGCGATAACGATGAATACAGAAAAAATATAGGGTCTAAACAAAACTAATTATACTAATTAAACATATTATTTTAATTTGGTATTATATAATTTCAATAAAAATAGGATGAAAACAATAGAGAATTGTTGTAATAAGGCATAGATGTTCAAAAGTACACATTTAACTTAACATTAATTATTCAATCATCCATATTATGGTTTATATTATTATTTGTATTATCTATTAAATTTATTTGTATTTGTTTAAACACTATATTAAAATAATAATTATAATGATGGTGATTTATTTCTGACAATAAGCATGATAATGATAATAATGTTTATAAATAAAGATGATAACACTTCTTATTATCATTTATACTACTACTACTACTACTATTGTTTCTTTTATCATTATTATTATTCTAAAGATTGTGTATTTAGTATAACTAACTTAATATAAAAGTAACTAATTATACTCTTTAAACTTATGAATATATTTATATTTTCAAATGAAGTACGGTGAAAGCAATTGAGAATTGTTGTAACGTAAGGCACATGAATGCTCAAAGGTATACATTTTAACATATCATTAACTATTTAATCATCCATACTGTTTGTATTGTTATTAGTATTATCTATTAAATTAATTTATATTTATTTAAACAAATTCATTTATAAATTTATTTATTGAAATTATAATGACAATGATAATGATGATTTATTTATGACAATAACCATGATATTGATAGTAATAATACTAATAGTCATAATAAAGATGATAACGCTTCTTCTTCTTTTTCTTCTTCTTCTTCTTCTTCTTTTTATTATTATTACCATTATTATTATTATTATTATTATTATTATTATTATCATTATTATTAGTTCTATTATATTAATGCTAATATTTTTAATTGTTATTGTTAATTTTATTATTATTATTATTATAAATAGTATTTATTTATTATTACTATTATTATTCATATTGTTATTAGTATTGTTATTATCATATTATTAATAATTGGCCTATTCTGTTATTTTTGTTATTATTATTATTAATATCCATTATACATTAAGTAATAAACAGAGAATTATTGTTGAATAAATTGGGTTCTTTAATATTTCATGTTATTTAGGCCTAATAATTATTATAATAATAGGAATCGTACGAAATACGAAACAATTGGGTTCTTCCTTATTTCTTATTATACTTATTATAATATTCTTTATTTATTTATATACAAACTTTCAATTTTTTTTCATTTTCAGTTTAAGAATTGGGCGAGAGAATTATTCCCTCTCACAAATAGTACATTTTATATATGAAATATCCTTTGCATTTGAACATTTACATAATCATTGGATATGAATGATTTTTATAGCATACAGTTTGCATGTAGGCCTAAGTGAAAACTGAATTACGTTACGTACAGTATTTCGGCCTGTGTATCGTTGTAAATGAATAATTTACTTTATTCTTACATATGAGCAATTATAATGTTTTACTTTTGTGTATTGCGATAGATCCTAGGTGTATTATCTTGAAAATCTGCTAAGTTTTGTAATTTACATGTGTTGTCAGAGGAAACGAATTCCCAGTCTGTTTTTCGACAATAAAGTGTGTCTGCTCTTGTCTTTGTACTATTGCTTAAAACATGTGATTTAAATTCAAATATATTTTGTACTGAAATAAAAAAAAAAAAAACGAGAAAAAAAAAGAAATCAACATTCTAAATATACATTATCTGTAACATAAATGAAAACATTACCGGGATTAGACCTAGATCAAATTAAGGATAATTCGTTTGTATGTAGCTATAGTTGTAAATACTGTAATGCATTGCATCTTTAATTTCAATAATACGTAATATAATGTTAATAGTATATCTAGTATTTTTTTCTCATTATAGTCATATTTATAATCTATATTTTATATAGGGCCTACTGCATAGACCTATATGTACACAAAAGATGATCGTTGAAGGGATGTGCTTGATACAATTATAACATATTATTTGAGCACTGTCATCATTACTTATTTATTTGTTTATATATATATATATATATATATATATATATATATATATATATATAGGCTCTGTAATCATTAGTGGTAGTGGGACTGGTTAATATATTGATGTTATACATGTGATGTGTAGTACACAATGATTTTGTCATTTTGTAGTTTTAAGGAATAAAAGAAAATAAAGAAAACTCACTAAAAATCGAATTGTCTACGAACAGTGTTGTTTTTTTAACACTAGACCACATGGAGAAAAACCATTTCCGTAACCGAGTTTCACTTAGGCCTAACAAACATGATTATAAAATTTATGACAATTTTAGTGGAATACACATTACTGTGCGCAATAAATAATTCATATTATATCAAATTAAACAATGAGGTTGTAATTCATGAGCAACACTGGTGTATGATGGGAATGTTAAATGGTCTGATTCTGATACACTCTCTAAGATCATTAGCAGTTTCTCAGTAATCAATTAAACGGAGCAATTAAATTTAGTATTTATTTTTAAAGAAAATAACGTTAAAGTTAGACAATAGGCCTGCATGTTTAGCCTACCTGCTGGATATATGGATATGAATGTTATGGGAATCAATTAGACGTGGGAAATCAACTCAGAAAAGATAGTCATAGAATTTTTGACTAAATTAGGTCAGTGTGACAACCGATAAAATCTCTGCCAAAAACATTCACTTCAAACATGCCTGAACAGTGGTAAAATCACTCATGTCATTACATTCTGTTATTAACATTGATGTTTAGTAACTTACTTCACATAGTATTACACCATTATTTTGTTTATTCGAGTAATACTCTTTACAGCATAGGCACTGCGTAGGGCCTAGATCTACTTGAGAAAATTTAATTTTCTGAAACTTCAGATCGTGAGATGGTATCGGATAATAACACTTGATGGCTCGAGGTAAAGTAAGTACAATCGAATGTAATTGAATTGATACAGTCAATTAATAGCATAGATGTAACATTAAGTATGTGACTGAGTGATAGTATGAGTTAACGCATCAGACTGAGCATATTGCAAAACAAAAAAAATAGGACACGCCTCTGCTAGATTGCCCAGGCCATTACAGGCTTAAGTAACAAAAATAGTCTGTTATAGTGATAAAGGTTATACTGATAACTATATTCAATAAGATAAATATTTATTGCAATCTAAGAAACCTATTTGAAGTTTAACAGTCGGAATAGTTATAAACATAGGCCTATTCAAATTTATTGATAATAGACCTATATTATCACCCAAAACCTAAGAATTATAATAATGTGATTGCTCTTCTTTTTTTTTTTTTACAATAGGCGCCTGAGGGGAAAGCACTGGCACTCTCATGCCTCTGAATGGTTTATAGATGTTTTATTGCGAAAAGCCTTAAATTTATTCGCAAAAATGTTAACGTATATTGAATGCTGATAGTTTATATTTGATGTAGGCGGCGGTTATCTTAAATGGTATACACGTCCCCAAACGAATAAAAAATATCGGTATAAAACTATATAGGAATTACAAGAAGCATAGGCCTGCTGATTAATGTATAAGTAATGAGGTAACATAGTTTTGTCTTTCGTGGGTATTTCCCA
>NW_022703058.1:0-8336 GCF_011630105.1 Anneissia japonica | reverse complement strand
ATATATATATATATGTATATATATATATATATAATATTCTCCTATGTTGTACACAATTTTTTATTTATACATTACGTAAAGTACCTTACAATTTCTATATATACTCATGCTTATATACTATATAATTAAGATGATTGATAGCATTCATTTTCATGTTAATTCTATCAAGTAGGCCTATTGTATTTCAATCATTGCTTTCATTAATCGTTATATATAGGCCTATATCTTTCTTTTTTTGAGAAATACAGTTATCGTCTTTGTTTTTGACTTACATTTTTAAATATATATTTAATAATAATATTAGTTAAATCATAAGAATGTGTTTATATGTGTAAATATGTTAAATGTACAGTGAGCTAAGTTAACAGTCACTCCTCCACCCTATAACATCCATGATCCATTTAATAACAACTTTATCTACATAAAGGCCCCAGTTTAATTGAATAAAAAAATAATTATATTTTATAGGAGTATAAGTAATTTCGTCTTTTCAGTTATTATAGAAAATGTAAAAACAAATTTTGAAATTGTAGAGTAGTTAACATGAACGCTACAAATTTATAATAGAGGGCGGTGGGCAACTTTTGTTTATGGAACAATTTGTTCTTTAGTTTTTCATATAAACATTATATAGAGTTAAAATTGTTTTATCATTAGAAATTACAAATACATTTTCCCTCTGGTCAGCCCTCCAATTTGAAAACTGAAAGTGCGGGATGTGAAGATGCGAGACTGACTGCTTGATTATGAGAACAATTGTAAACACCCAGGGACTTCCATTGTTAAGCAGGGGTTTGAGGGGCGTTTATTATTATTATTATTATTATTGTTGTTGTTGTTGTTATTATTATTATTATGATTATTATTATTATTATTGTTGTTATTATTATTATTATTATTAATATTATTATTATTATTATTATTATTATTATTATTATTATTATTATTATTATTTTCTTTTGGTGTGAATTAGATGCGTAGGCCTATATACTAAAAATATATGACCTTAAATTTCACTACAACACATAATTACTATCAAAATGAAAGAAAAAAACTACTGGAGTAGACAATCAATAGAATCTGTTGACAATGATGTTGCTTTGTTTACAGTCGTTTGGTTGGGTGGGGAGTTGATTATTTGAGAAACAAATGAAGGCGTTTATTTCAAATGAGGCTCTAGATGGGATGTTTATTCAAATAAATACGGTAGAAGATTTATCTATGATTACACTTTTCATGTAGAAGTTTTGAAGAATGAGACTATCTCACACCAGAATCCATCCCGGTACTTGTGAATCCGGATTTTGGGGGCTGCAACAAAAAAGGTGACATTAAATTTCTTGATATTGACCATAGGTCTAAATAATAATGAATTGTAGATTATGGATTCACCTACAGTAATAACAGGACATTTCATTTTAATTTTAATAATTAAAGTTCTCTGATGAACACCATCTCAATATTTCTGTCTATTTTTTGGAACTAAACAAAATCAAAGGGTGATGTGATTACAGTCTTCATGCATCTTGGCACGACAGGCACAATTTCACCGAAACAATATCGTTTGGCAAACCTAGCTGCTACAACTCTCTGTGTTTAAGAATCCGTTGGCCGAATCCGAAAAAATCTGCCTACAAAAAGAACGCACCTAATACAGGGGTCATTTCCGGGAGATCTGCGGTGGTGGGGGTGGAGGCAGGGAGGGACATTCACAGATGGAGTGTGTGAACAGGGGCGGCTCTAGGATATAATTTATTAGGGGACTAAGATGTCCGACTAGGAGGGCTAAGTATTTATGAGTGTAACTATAGCGTGCAGCGTTATCTTAGGGCCGAAGGCCCGAACCGGGAGTGGGTATGGGTGGGGTGTCATCTCCTTCCAAAACGATATTTTTTTTAAACATTGGGACTTCTAGATGTTCTGCATGACTGATCAGGCCCAGAAGAAGCGATTGCTGAGACAGATTTGGCTTGGCGTAGGCAGTACAGTACTGGATGGGAAAACAAGGCCTTTTTTTTTTTATCCTACAATCATCAACATAATAATAATTATCGACATCATCATCACCGCCATCATCATCATCATCATCATCATCATCATCGCAATCAATATCATCAATATCATCATAACCACCACCACCAACATTATTATTATTATTATTATTATTATTATTATTATTATTATTATTATTATTATTATTATTATTATTATTATTATTAGTAGTAGTAGTAGTAGTAGTAGTAGTAGTAGTAGTAGTAGTAGTAGTAGTAGTAGTAGTAGTAGTAGTAGTAGTAGTAGTAGTAGTAGTAGTATTAGTATTATCATCATCATTATCAACGGCATCATTATTATTATTATTATTATTTTATTGTTAATCATTGAGGCATCATATTATTTTATTGATATTGGTGCAATATAAATATTTGTTTATTATTATTATTATTTTTATCTTTATTATTATTATTATCATTATCATCATCATCTTCACCCTCATCATCCTCATCGTCATAAAGGAATGGCGTATTAGAAAAAGAATAATTAAATGTTTTTTTATACCACTCCAGGTGGCGTTTTAAATATAAACATTACTCAATGGACTACGAAGGAGACTTTACAATTAATAACAAATGTAAGTACAGTATTGAACATTTTGAATCGTTAATTCACTAGTTAAATGGGAATTCTGTCATCATTCTATGGTTATTATTTTGACTACGTTTGTTAGGCAGCCGCTTTGAAGGCATTGACAATTTCCTCGACAGAAGCATGCACTGACATGCTGCATTCTATTCAACAACACAGTGACTCGATAAAACTGGCTAAAATCGTTATTTACAGTAATTACCGTACAGCTTAGAGGCTTGTTAACTTCCGTTCGTTGTTTACATTGTAGATTCGTATCTAGTTTTTCATTGACAATATATGCAATTTATTACCAAGAGCCTATAATTATCTGGTACACAACTTTTAATCCTAAATAATCGAAATTTGTTATAGCCTAACAAAAATATTTTCAATATTATTTTTAAAAGAAAGCGAAAGTGATCAGGGTAGGCCCCAAATGACACCGTCTTTATGTATATTGATATTAATATCTTTGGGGATGTGTACTTCCATGATGTCAATATCAAATAAAGCTACTACTGTATTGACGGATCCAGAAATTCGAAATAGAGGGGATCCAGGAGACTTTCACATATGGATTTATGATTATGTCACCTCAATGGTCCATGCTCTAGATGGCCGGAAACTACTTAAATATGAATACAATTTTCATTTTTTTTTCTCCATTTTCGAATTAATTTTGTAATAATTTAGGTGGTGGCCGGTTGCACACTTCAGCTTTTCGAATATACAGAACAGTTGAACATTTTATATAGGACTGTAACAATAATTATTATAATAATAATAATAGTAATAATAATAATAAATAGGCCTAATAATAATAATAATAATAATAGGCCTAATAATAATAATAATAATAATAGGCTAATAATAATAATAATAATAATAATAATAATAATAATAATAGGCTAATAATAATAATAATAATAATAATTAATAAGAATAAGAATGATAATAATAATAATGAAAATTTATAAAGTGTCGGTATCCGTTTAAGAGGAACGCTCATGGCGCCCCTCCAAAAGAAAGTCGAAATGTGAAATACATTTTCAATACATCTGAAATACAGATACATTTCAAAAACCAGGCACGAGACGTACATGGCTGAGCGACTCTCTCACTCCCTTTATATGTCATGTGTGCACGGATATTTCTTTATTTTTTTTTTATTACCAATTTAATAAATAAAGTCCTTGATTAGAGGGATCTATGGGATTTTCAAAAAGGAAAAGGATAAGCCAGACCTGTGGGGAAATTAGAGGAGAAATATTTAGCAAAAAGTACAACACGCCGGCTGGCATTTCTTCTGACCTCCAAAGGGAATAAATTAAATAACCTCAGCCTGTCCTTATATAACTCCGCATAAGTTGGTATGCTGGGGCCAGATATCAAACTAAAAATCGGCTTAAAATTGTCTTTAGTCAAAATTTATCAATATTGCTTATCTCATGCTTAAAATTTAAAAGTCGACTGTACGCATGCGCCATCAAAGACAATTTTTAAGCTAAGATTTTGCTAAGATTGTTTATAAATCAGCTTAAGATATTTGCTTTAGGGACATCTTAACTTTTTTTACTAAGACATTTGCTAAGCTGAGATTGATAGATCCCTGGTAGCACATGTTGCTGTAAACTAAGCATTATTTTTAACTGGAAACGCAACTAGCCTTGCTCATGTAGTCTAAGTTACCATAACGTATATACATCAACTCCCTCGTCAAAAATCACATGGGCGATCCTGTACCGTAAGATTTCTCCCCATGAACCTCACCCCAGGGATTTTATTCCGGGACCCTGAACAAGGCTCTAGTCATCCCCTTGTTTTAGACCCCGATCAGAATTGTTGGACCCCCTATCGACATTTTTTCCTAATTTGACGAACACTTTACTACAAAATCTTTAATTCGACACTACCAGCCCATTTAAGAGTCTATGTATAAATAAGAATATAGCACTGGTATAATTTAACTTCTGTTAATTTACATGAAAACAATTTTGTCATTCATATATTTAATTGTAAATTTGTAACTTACTTAAATATAATTATTCAGTTATGGAATTAAATTGTTTATCTTTCAGCTCAAGACAGACAGTATATATATTTATATTGGACCTCATTGGAAATGGGCTGGACTCCGGCCTAATGGGCGTTCCTGATGCTCATTACGGTAATTTTTACTTTTCTTGATCTCAATCCATTTGTTATCTTGCTTATGTATGTTGGGCATCAAATAAATTCAATCAATCATTCAAACAATATTATATCCTGAAAATAGTTATAATAATCTATATATTCATTTCTATTGAATAGTACATAACCTCAGCCTGTCCTTATATAACTCCGCATAAGTTGGTATGCTGGGGCCAGATATCAAACTAAAAATCGGCTTAAAATTGTCTTTAGTCAAAATTTATCAATATTGCTTATCTCATGCTTAAAATTTAAAAGTCGACTGTACGCATGCGCCATCAAAGACAATTTTTAAGCTAAGATTTTGCTAAGATTGTTTATAAATCAGCTTAAGATATTTGCTTTAGGGACATCTTAACTTTTTTTGACTTAAGACATTTGCTAAGCTGAGATTGACAGATCCCTGGTAGCACATGTTGCTGTAAACTAAGCATTATTTTTAACTGGAAACGCAACTAGCCTTGCTCATGTAGTCTAAGTTACCATAACGTATATACATCAACTCCCTCGTCAAAAATCACATGGGCGATCCTGTACCGTAAGATTTCTCCCCATGAACCTCACCCCAGGGATTTTATTCCGGGACCCTGAACAAGGCTCTAGTCATCCCCTTGTTTTAGACCCCGATCAGAATTGTTGGACCCCCTATCGACATTTTTTCCTAATTTGACGAACACTTTACTACAAAATCTACACTACAGCCAATTTAAGAGTCTATGTATAAATAAGAATATAGCACTGGTATAATTTAACTGTCTGTTAATTTACAGGAAAACTCTTTTGTCATTCATATATTTAATTGTAAGTTTGTAACTTACTTAAATATAATTATTCAGTTATGGAATTAAATTATTTATCTTTCAGCTCAAGACAGTGTATATTTAAATTGGACATCATTGGAAATGGGCTGGACTCCGGCCTAATGGGCGTTCCTGATGCTCATTACCGGTAATTTTTACTTTTCTTGATCTCAATCCGTTTGTTATCTTGCTTATGTATGTTGGGCATCAAATAAATTCAATCAATCATTCAAACAATATTATATCCTGAAAATGTTTGTATGAAGATTATAGTTATAGTAATCTATATATTCATTTCTATCGAATAGTACACTTTTTATAAATTTTATTTACCCATGACAATCGGAATGCTAACACAATTTGTTTGCGCTAATGCGATCTTCTAGTTCTAATCAATGCCATGTATTTAATAATCCTCACATCATTCTGTGGTATGATGATACTATAAATAATTGCGATAACTGAATATGATAATGTTCAGGTTGGGGGATCCCCTGGGGGATAGAAGCCGGCCTGCCTCCCCTCCCCCCGACCCTAAATCTTTTAAAATGGTAAAACAATTGGAGAAAAAAAAGAAAATTACATCCGAATTTAAAATCTATGAGTGCCATTTCTAGCCACCTAGAGGTGCCATAATCGAAGTATCTTACCTCAGCCCCAACCATGGTGGGGCTGAAGTGGTGGGAATCCAACCGGCAAAGTTCCTCCCCGTGGGCCCCCACTATTCCAAACCTATTGGCTCTGCCTCTGTTTTTATTTATATATGATGTTTTGATAATACTCCGTTATAATTCTTTCTCTGTTTCCTAATCTTTTCTCAATATTTTTATATTCCAGTGATGTAGACAAAGAAGCCACAACTATCAGGAAAGAATGTCAGGACTCAATCGTGAAAGAGCAACAGAACTTACCAATGAGGCCTATTCATAGGTAGCCAAAAATTGTGTCACTCATCAAGCTTCCTGCAAAAATTATGGATATGAAATTAATTAAAATATAGTGTAAATTTTATTTTTTTAAAGTTTTCCTCTGCAATAATCTCAAAAATAATGCTAGCAATATGTAGTAATTCTTGTAGCATTTATGTTTATTAATATTGTATTATTACTGCTAATGTTTATGTTATTAATAGAGAAAAAAACCCGTTTGTTGTAAAGAAAATCTAGACATGTAAGATAATAGGATATAACATTTGAGGATTAAATTCAGATTTATTGATTTTTGCCGGATGTACATGATATAGGCCTATAGTATATAAATATAAAATGTATATATATCACAACTTTATTTTAATGCTTGAAAATAAATATTAAATGGAATTGTGCATTTCTTCATCTTATTTAATGTCTATGTTTACTGTTATAACTTCAATTGCTAAAATAGCCTTATTATAATAAGCTTATAAGCTTAAACCAAAAGTGAAGCATTGCTTCATCAATATGTCCTACTTTAAACCATAAACTAGCAATTCTTTCGAAGACGCCCTCAACACCAACATAAAACCGGAAATGACGTGGTTGCTAAGCAACAAGGTCATGCATAATCATGAATATTCAGTAACACCTGTTCTAATTAGACTAACAATAAAATCTTTTTGGTCGATTTTGTCAAAACTGAGCTAAAAGTTTTTATTGTTAGTCTAATGAGCACAGGTGTTACTGAATATGCATGAGCTGTAACCTAGCAACCGACGTCATTTCCTGTTTTGTAAAATTCGACAGCACCTTCCTCTGAAAAGTTTCGTAATTTGTTGGTGTCATGTGAATATATTAATTGTATATTTGTGAAGATATAGTAGCCTGTAATAGTGGTATATTCGAATCGAAGTGATTATAATATATTTAATTCGATTATATACTGATTAATACCCATTAAATATATAATATTATTATTAATGAAATTACGACAAAGGAAATACACACAAAATGATGTATTATAAATTACACTACACTTTACTTTTATTTCTTACAATCATACTCGGAAATGTTACATCAGAACTATATAAAAGTAATATAAATAGAATATAAAGATTCTAGTTTTATATAATATAATATAATATATATAATGCTTAGGTCTAATTATATCTAAGCATGTAATATCGTTCGAGAATTGCTTGTTCGTTGTATAAGAAACATAATTGGCAAATTTGATTCAATTCCGGCGATCCAGTGATATAAATCCTAATAAATATCCGCTCGCGATTATTTGTGGAACTAAAACCACATAAATCCAGCTATTGATAGCATCTTGTGTTCCGGCAATTTAATACACATTATGTTCCGCTGACAATAATTGTACATCGACTTCGCACTTATTGATGAATCGGTAGATTTGACCTGAGACACTGAAATAAAAGAGATTGAACTATTGCATTAAACTATTTTAATTTTGGCATCTGTGTTAAGTTAGGCCTAATTAAGTATAAATCTCATTAGATTAAAAACACTTTTTTGAAACTTTATGACATTCATACTTTCATAAGGTATAGGAATAAAAATTCAGAAAATAAAATTGATTAATTTAATCGAAAAAGGTCCAAATTTGAAGACAGTCGAAAATGTTCTGAATACACATATTTTTTTTTTTTGTACTTAAAAGCGAATATTAAATTTAAACATTTTAATCAATACTCTATCGGACAGCTTTATCGTCCTAATAACAAAGCTGGGGTCCAGCTTGCTTTTCCCCGGCATCTGGAGTTTTAGATGAACTCTCCCCCAT
>NW_022703057.1:0-827 GCF_011630105.1 Anneissia japonica | reverse complement strand
GCTTTTGCGTAGGTGTGTGCGAAACATAGAGCTATTAAACGAGTGTGTGAGCATAGCGCCCACATGTATGTTTACAATAACACCTCTATGATGTTTACCAATTAATTACGACGGGTGGATTCTGCATCGTTTTAAAGATGTTCAGCTCAAAGCATTACATAGAAGAAAAAGGTTGTAGTAGTGGAATGGGAAGATTGCAATACCTTCAGCAGCTCGTCACAGAGTTTCAAAAAACAACAGATGATAGTACGTACTTAAATTATGCTGTCTAACATTGTCCTGTACTTGAATTGTTTCGTTGGGGGCTCCAACACTCATCCACATTGTGACATGTCATATTTTCTATAGAAAGTATATGTTTTGGCTAATTTATCAAACAAAAACATACAAACGTGTCAAAACAGTTTTTATTTTATTCATATATTTATTATTTATTTATATATTCCCCAGCCTTTCTCCTGGCCCTGCCTGGATATAACGAATTATTATATTTTTTTATTTTATTTCAAGTTCAGCTCAACATAGAAACTTACAATTTAGTAAGTGAAAGTACACAGGCCCACTAGTTCATCCACTTGAACATAAAAAACAAAGTATAATATCATAAACTGACATAAAAGTAAATAAAATATATATAAAATTATACACAATAATTATTATAAAACAATTTAAAACTAAGCAAATAATAGCAAAAATGTAATATAACAGAATATGAATATAATTAAGATACAATATATATCACACAACTGGTATATAAAACAGTAATTAAATTTAAACAACTTATATGTATTCAATAATAAAGTAACATAAAATAAAAAACTAACTTT
>NW_022703056.1:0-601 GCF_011630105.1 Anneissia japonica | reverse complement strand
CTGTTGTTGTTGTTACTGCTAACTCATTACTGTCTCCTGGTTTAGAAGAATGAGAGGCAGTAGGTAAGTCAGAGTTGGTCGATGTTTCTACAGTTTCTTGGTGTATCTTTTGCGGACTAGCAGCATTGCTAGGCCCGCCCGGAACAGGATGCATGTTTCGTGGACTAACAGATTTATTGTTAGGCCCACCTGGACGTGTCTCGCACGCTTCTTCCCGCCCACGCTATAGTATTACGTAATACCTGTCTCTTATACACATCTTCGGCTAGCTGGCCATGGCTTCCGACCCCTACTAGTTTAAAGGATCCTCTCCCTGGGGGCCAACCCGCCTAGGTTGTTTAGAAGAGACGAGTTTGGGACAGTTATTACGACAGTGTCCTGCCTCTTGGCACTCAAGGCATCGATCCCCACGTGGTTTCAACATATCCAATACTGCGTCCAGCTTTCTGTTAACTGCATTTACCTGATCTTCGAGGCCGGTTAACCTTCTTTCAGTGTTGCATGATGGAGATGGGGATGGTTTCTGGCCTGTCGTGACCGGTTTACTTGCGGATATGACTGCAGCTTGCCTTGCAGGAGCGGAGGATCTGGGATAGTTGGA
>NW_022703055.1:283-755 GCF_011630105.1 Anneissia japonica | reverse complement strand
ATTTTTTATTTTGGTGACGTCATCATTGTCAAAAAGAATGCTTTTTTGGAGCCTTCTCATCTTTCGTTCTTGAAAGATGTAAACACATTGAAAATAGAGGGCGGCAGACTGTATTTCGACACTATCAGACCGATAGTTCGTATACTGTAAAGGCAAAATTCGTGTGGTATTACCAACCAACAGGGGGTTTTAAATTCAACTTGACAAGGTTTAAATTCATGTGCCATTACCGTCGTCAGGCACGTCGTATAAGGTATTCGTACTTGTGCGTTAAAATTTTAAAATTGTTAATATCACTTTTCAGATAATTTAAAGCACGTTTCAGGTAATTTTGAATATTCAAAGCTTTCCAAAATTTACGCGCCGTACGCTCATTTCCACGCCCACAGCACGTACTGAAGCTGGAAATTACGTTTCGGTTACATGTGTTGGGTTTGTGACACTGTATTAATACTACCGTGCGCACGGACGT
>NW_022703055.1:0-252 GCF_011630105.1 Anneissia japonica | reverse complement strand
GTGTACACATTCGTAAGTCCTTAAAATGCTCAAAATTACTCTTTTCCTTTAAAATTTCTTTTAAAATGCTCAAAATTACTCTTAAATAGAGCATGTTTTAGTATATAATACTTTTCAATCAGAAACGCGCGTGCTTCGTGAGGGTCAAAGTACGGCGGATCGCCTAACTCGTCCTCAGTGACGAGTTCAAATCTAGTCTTTTCTTGTGCGCGTGCATGATAATACCAGGTCAAGGTCATAAACAAGTTTTAC
>NW_022703054.1:0-2184 GCF_011630105.1 Anneissia japonica | reverse complement strand
TCTGTAGAAATTGATTAGTCTCTATAGAAGGTCTATACAGTTCTATAGAATTTTTTTGTATGGGAGAGGAGCCTTACCTGTAAGTATAATAATCATTCAACTTTAATGGTGAATTATATGGTGTAATATTTCCCTTTTCACTTAGTTTATTTGTGCAACACTAACATCAAAAAGCCTACAATTCAGGTTCTTTACAGTACTTTAACGTAATGATGTCCAAAACAATTATCAGTGTCTAGTTTTGGTGTACTAATATTCTGATGCTTATTAGTAATGGAGAAAGTAGTGAGCAAAGGGAAGAGGAGAAAGAAGAGTTTTTTTTTTATAATAATCATTCAAATTTAGTGGTAGATTTTAGGGTGTAATTTTTCCCTTCTCACTCAGTTTGTCTGTACAACACCAACATCACCTTTAATTTCTTAAAAATGATACATTTAGTCCAAAATTGGCTTTGGTTGACTTTTCTGTCATGGTGAGAATCCTTTTGGAAATTGGAGTAGTTTTCCTATTTTTTTAAAGTCTCAGCAGAGGTACTAGGCCACCATGCATTATTTTTGTTGATCTTGTGTTTGTACATTGGGCAAGAATGTAAAATACCCCAAATTTCAATGAAGAAAACGGTGGAGTAGTGTCAAAGTCCAAGCCAACGAGTCATGCGAGCCAATGCGCGAGTCATGCGAGCCATACATTTAATTTTTTTTTTTTCATTTTTTCCAGTTTTGCAAACACGTAGGCCTAGCCTATATTTTTTGGCCTAGTAGATGCAAATGAATAACACTCCGGGGAGCTTTGCCTCTGTAGTCCAGTCATCGCAGTACTTTACATACACTTTTGGACTTTTTCGAATCGTGGATCCGAAAGTATGCAGCACTGATAGATGTTGTTAAAATACAGATATACAGACACATACATACATACATACATACATACATACATACATACATACACACATACACACATAGTCGTAAACCTATCTATGTGAGGACAAAATTTTCTTGACTTATACACAGATTTTTTACCTCTACATTCCACGCTAAAGAGGACATGTCCTCACATGTCAATATCATACACAGCTATACACAAAGTAGTTGTATAACAAAATATTTGAGGACATGTCCTCACATGTCAATATACACAGCTATACACAAAGTAGCTGTATAACTACAAATTGGAGGACATGTCCTCACATGTTAATATACACACCTATACACAAAGTAGTTGTACAACTACAAATTTGAGGACATGTCCTCACACTTTAATATACACAGCTATACATAAAGTAGTTGTATAACTACAAATTTGAGGACAGGTCACATGTGAATATCATAAACAGTTATAGTTATATTACTACAAATTCGAAATCATGTCCTCACATGTTAATTTTATACACAGCTATATACATAGTGACATTCTGATGTTTGTGAAGATTTGCCGTTTGGAAACAACCTGCCAGACATATAGAGTCCGTTGTAAAGTTTTCACAACATGAAATTATAAATTAAATCGCGAAAGTTAGTAAAAAGTGAAATATCTGGGTACTTTCTTGTTGTGCTTGCTTAGTTTAACGTGTGCTGATGCATGACAAAAATACAATAACAAAAACAATTTTAAAAATCATGTAGATTAACACATTTTTATTATTTTTTTTATGAATCACACATGAAAAAAACATCACTATGTTGAAATGGTGTTACAGGATGCCTTTTTAACATGGAGAAAATAAAATAGTCTATTTTATTTTCTCCATGTTTTTAATAACATGCGAAAGCTACTTTTTTCTCCTTTTCGCTACTCACTTCTATTTTTTTTTTGTAGCAACTTACTTTTTCATTACCTTATAATAATAATTTCCCAATTGTGTAAATATTGTTAAATTGTATAAACTATTGAAAACTAAATAATCTGTAAATCATACTGTAACTGAATTAAATATGATTTACAATCTTTAAATTATAATCTTGAGAATAATCACTTATACATTTACAATTGAATCATCATCCCTATTTGAATTGTATGAAACAAACAATACATATGCAATTTTTCAATAAGCAAATACGACATAAAAAAAAAATAGCGATTAAAGGGTGAGAAAAAAAAACCCCACACCTTTTTATGAGAAAGCTACCTTTTTCCTCCTTTTCGCTACTCACTTCTGTTTTTATTTTTATTTATTTTTTTTTTTTT
>NW_022703053.1:0-947 GCF_011630105.1 Anneissia japonica | reverse complement strand
GAATTTGTATGCAAGATGGTGAGTTTTAGAGAAGTGTACGAGCCTATTATAGGCGAGGGACTAGCCTAGCCTATAGATAGGCCACCTTGCCCTCTATATAATAATAAGCTTTAGTTAGGCCTAGGCTCTGGAGTAAGTCGTTGTGTCTGAACATAACCATAGTCCTAGCTAGGACCTACAGTTAGGTCACCGGTATCCGATCATTTCGGTCGCGCCTGCATTTCGGTCGCGCTGTTTTAGTTAAATGCATTTCGGTCGCGGTGTATGGAGCGCCGAAGGCGTGACCGCGAATGTATAATAATCCGGCGCTAATGCATAAGTTCACCTCATCTTCAAAATCAAACTTCCAAGTTGTAATTCCCTTAAATATTCATGTATTATGCAAAAACATTCCTTTACCCACACGATTGAAACTATTATATGACAAATCCAGCTTGTATTATTAAGAAAAATTCGGTTTTACCGCAGCTCTCTCGAGTGGCTCCCATCCGATCGCTTTTTGGCCATCTTGTAAATGAAATGGTTGCCAGAATCACATATATACGATTTCTTGTAACTTAGGGAATCAATTGTTTAACACTGTGCGCTACTATACCCATTTTGGTTCTAGTTGCGCACAGTGATAATGAATAGGATAAAATTAAATTCAGTTGATGGGCATTGCATCGAATGCATAAGTTCACCTCAAGCTCACAATCAAACTTCCAAGTTGTATGCCTTTAGCTACACGATTTACACTGTTACATGACAATTCAAGCTTGTATTATTAATTTTTTTTAATCCGGTTGCTCCCATCCGATCGCTTCTCGGCAGTTTATCGTTGTGCGCTACTATACCAATTTTGGTTCTAGTTGCGCACAGTGATAATCACTGTGCGCTACTATACCCATTTTGGTTCTAGTTGCGCACAGTGATATTGAATAGGATAAACTTAAATTCAGTTGATG
>NW_022703052.1:0-1184 GCF_011630105.1 Anneissia japonica | reverse complement strand
ACTCCATCGAGTCGGCTCCTGATGTATGTCTTAGTGACTGCTGTTTGTTTTTTGGATGTGATCTGGTTTTTCATGTCCATTTTTCGTGATTATGACTATTCTGGATAAAGACTGTTTTCAAGGCACCCCCCTTCATTTTTTTAAGAAAAAAAAAAGGAAAAATATATTCAAATTGAAGTGCGAGAGTGTAATTTCCGGCAATCTAGAGATTCCCTAATCATACATTTTCTTACCTCAGCCCCAACCATGGTGGGGCTGAGGTGGGAAGTTCCTCGGTCTGTGAAAGTCCCTCTCTGGTTCACCTCTCTTTCGAATTCCTTGATCTGCCACTGTTGATTTATTATATAATTATTTTTTCGCTTATTTATAATGCGTCTATTGCAATTTTCACTTTATCCTCTCAAACAGTCCTAAGAACGTTCAGTGTGCGCTACTTCACAGGGAGATTCGCTCCCCCTTGACCCCGCCGTGGTCATACGTAATTCGCATAACGGCTCCCCCCCTTTCAAAATCCTGGCTACGTCCCTGCTTCACGTGGAGTGCCTTGAATACTTTAGAATAAGTCTCTCGATTATAATTATAAATTATTGAGCTTACACTCTCAATGATACGGTGTATCAAAACCAACAAAATTACATTAAGAAGCACAAACACAATATTTGAAAGAACCTTCCTTTCATTTTTTATCTATTTATTTACCTTATTGTTTATACTGTGGGACTGCTCAGGGATAAAATCTCTGGTCATCCGCAGATCCCAGCAAAGAAGATGACAAACAGTGAAACATTTCATTTAAAAAAAACAAAAACAAAAAAACATTGAAACACAAAAAGCGGTACTACTGCCATTTATTTATTTAAGATGCTTGGACATCTTGATCGGGGAAGCAACCTCGTGTTTTACAGATTTCAGGCAAAATTTTAAAAATGTTGAACTTTACTTTGAATTATAAGAATTGTACTGTGACGTCGTTCCCGGTGACATTGTGTTTTCTTAATTTATCGTAGCATAATGTCACAAATTGGTTGCCTTATAAGTTACAGTAAGACATTATTCTTATTCGTAATTTTGTTGTTAATAATTCACAATCACATGGATTATGAAAAACCTGGATTTCTTCATGATGGGAGGATATTATTGTAATGTAATATGGTGTTTTTTTAATAATATAAAATGGAAAACGG
>NW_022703051.1:0-519 GCF_011630105.1 Anneissia japonica | reverse complement strand
ATGCTCATCGAACTGTGCGGGCGAAGTTGGTTTATGCCAGAGAGCAGAATGTAGCAGAGTTCGCCGATGGCGTTGGACACCCCGGCGACGCGTTGCACCAAACCCAACAGGTTAAGGAAGTACCGGTAGCCGACGACGGAGTCGTCGTCTTCGTCGAGGACCGCGTGCGGTACGAAGCGGCCGTTCTTGTTGTTTTTAACTCCGTTGATGCAGTAACCGTCCATCTTGGTCGGCCAGTCATCTCGATAGGATTGAATGCTGCTCATCTGCGCGTTATTGTTCTTGTGGTTCTGATAGTACAGCTTGAGGAAAGACCTCCTGTCTCTTATCTTGATAGACGTCTGCCGAGATTCCCATCTTCCTGAAGGTTTTCATCAGCAAAACGATTATCGGATTTTTCTCCGAATACTTTTTGCCGGCGACGTCCTCGTCGCTCTCGCCGGTCTCGCAAGATGGGAAAAATCTTCGTAGGAAGTAATCGGGCTGGAACATGTACGCTTCCAGCTTCCACGCCACCAT
>NW_022703050.1:0-840 GCF_011630105.1 Anneissia japonica | reverse complement strand
AGACTGTTGGTGCAGAAGGTAGTATTCGACCCATTGTCGAGAAAGGCATATGTTTCTACTACTCTCGAACTTCCTGCAGCCTTAACTCGCACCGGTAGTGCAGCAAGTCCAGTAACAGCTGAAGTGTTTCGTGTTGCCGTCATGCTGACCTTATTCACATCTGTGATCTCTTTAGGTGGCTGATGTTTGGGTTCTTTATGGACATTGATGCCAGCACTGTTTGCCTGTTGTTCTTTCGGGTGCAGAAATGTTGAATGTTTGGTCTTGCATCCATCTATTTTACAAAAGCTTTCCTTTGGACATAATCGTACAAAATGGCCAATGGTTAAACAGTTGTTGCAGATCCTTTTCTCCTTGACAATTTTCCATCTTTCGTTGAGCGTCATTCGTTTGAAAGCCTCGCACCTTGATAACCAATGCTCTTCACCACATAAAACACACTTAAGTTTCTTATTATCGGATTGCCCTTGGATAGCATAACTATGGCTTGGTTTGTGACTCGGTTGTTTAGGTCTTGAGACATTAGTTGTTGATTTTGGTATTGGATCACTTAATTTTCCAAAGACTGGATGAGTTGCCACCCTCGCCTTATCTGTGACAAAATTTGTGATGTCTTTTATTGTAACGTCTCTCTTTTCCCTTTCGATTATGGTATCCACTATCTCTCGCCATTTCACTCTTAGTCGGTACGGAAGACGTTCAATAATTTTCCGAAGATTCTCTGGGTTATCCAGTTTCCCAAGATATCCAATTTCTTCTAGGGTGTTGGTGCAGATAGTTAATTGTGTAGAAAATCTTTGCAGTGCTGGGCCATCTTCAGCTTTAATTATTGGCCAATCC
>NW_022703049.1:0-823 GCF_011630105.1 Anneissia japonica | reverse complement strand
GAGGCACAGAGGCGTTAGAACAATGAGACACACACATCAATGATGCGCCACAGGGTCGATCAGCTATTCAGGCAATTTTACAGGCCGAAAAAGTCATAAGGCTAGTATATTTATAACAATTTATTATTTTTTAGCTGCTTTTATCTTGATAAGTAGATATCAATAGAATCATCTTAATCAGGGGTAATTTTAAAGATTCAGGAACCATCCGGCAATTATTGGCGGCTATCCCCGTGGATAATTTCCGCCTATGAGCAATTGTTACCTCCGACATTATCTGCATACGGGCAATTTCATAGGGTCGTGACAAAGTGCGAGCCAGCGAGTCATGCGAGCCAATGCGCGAGCCATGCGAGCCAGCGAGCCATGCGAGTCATACATTTTAAATCATTTTTTTTTCACCGGGAAGCTTTGCCTGTGTAGTCCAGTCATGCGCAGTACATACACTTTTTCGAATCGTCGATCCGGAAGTATGCAGCGCTGATAGAGATGTTGTTAAAATACAGATATACAGATACATACATACAGATATACTTATATATATGTACTGTATTTATTGATATATCTATTTATATATATATATATATATATATATATTATTTTATATATACTGTATATATATTTATTTATATATTTTTATATATTTGTATATTTATACATATATATATATTTATTTGTATATTTATTTATATATATATGCCTATGTATATATTTATTATATATTTATTTATATATTTATTTTTATATACTTATTTGTGTATATATATATTTATTTATTTGTATATATACATATATATATTTATACATATATATATTTATTTAT
>NW_022703048.1:0-901 GCF_011630105.1 Anneissia japonica | reverse complement strand
AAAATTGGCCAATTTTAACAAAAACCATGAGTTATAGCCCATACTTTTTTTAGGACGATTTTTTTTACCACTCCATTTTTCAGATGTTTCGTATTCCATGACACCTACACATCACAAGAGTCCTCTGCAGGTTGATAAATGCCACTTAAAGCCTAGTTTTAAGCCTAAATAACGATAAATCGAAGGATACTCAATTAGGCCCATGTGGCCGAATCTGGGAAAAACGACCATGTTAAAAAGAGGCCAATTTTGGTAAAAAAAACCATGAGCCGTACTTTTTTTAGACGATTTTATGGACAACGCCATTTTACAGATGTTTCGTATTCCATGACACCTACAGATCACAAGAGTCCTCTACAGGTTGATAAATGCCACTTAAAGCCTATAGCTTTAAGATTAAACAACGATAAATCGGATGATACTCAATTAGGCCCATGTGGCCGAATCTGGGAAAAACGACCAGGTTTAAAATTGGCCAATTTTGGTAAAAACCATGAGCTATAGTCCATACTTTTTTTTGGACGCCATTTTTTTGACCCCGCCATTTTCCAGATGTTTCGTATTCCATGACACCTACAGATCACAAGAGTCCTCTACAGGTTGATAAATGCCACTTAAAGCCTATAGTTTTAAGATTAAACAACGATAAATCGGATGATATTCAATTAGGCCCATGTGGCCGAATATGTGAAAAACGACCAGGTTAAAAATTTGCCAATTTTGGTAAAAACCATGAGCTATTATAGTCCATACTTTTTTTGGACGATTTGTTGGACCCCGCCATTTTCTAGATGTTTCGTATTCCATGACGCCTACAGATCACAAGAGTCCTCCGCAGGTTGATAAATGCCACTTAAAGCCTAGTTTTAAGCCTAAATAACGATAAATCGGATGATACTCA
>NW_022703047.1:0-939 GCF_011630105.1 Anneissia japonica | reverse complement strand
CCTTAAAAACAAAAACAAATATTAGATTATTGGTAGTAAATGCTCCCCTACCCCATTCACCCGTATACAAAATGTGTTCCATTCAATTTTTTTTAACATGATCACCCCCACCCCTCCCCCCTTATTCAAGCTGGTTACAGACCTGACATATCAGAAAAGGTTCTATTACAAGGTGTTTATTCAATTGTTTATTTCTTAAACATATTCAGGCAGGATAACATACAGACGAGATGGTAACGCTGTTTTACAATCAGTGGTGGCGCCGGGGGGGGGAGCCCCACCCCCGTCGGGAAAGCATAGCCCCCCCTCCCCCCGTCGGAGAAGACGAGTAAATTTTGTCGGGAAACAAACAAATAAAAAAAGATATTTACATGTAATGTTCGTTTAGCCACTTGTTTGTTTTCATTAAACTATTTGTGTTAACTTTTCATCACAACAACAATAATAATAATAATAATAATAATAATAATAATAATAATAATAATAATAATAATAATAATAATAATAATAATAATAATAATAATAATAATAATAATAATAATTCAATGAGACTAATTAGAAATATTTTTGCGTTCTGTTATGACAAATGCTCGTTTGGATAGCCTCATGATGCTTGGAATCGTGATAGGTGAAGCAACCTCGACCATGAAAGCGTGGTTGACAGATTTCATGCAAAATTTCCAAAATATAGAATTTCACTTTCAAGAATGAGTATTTGAAAAGAAATTAGATGGTTACATTGCATACTCTTTGTTCCTTGTTTTATTCAAAATTTGGTTTTGGAAGCTGATTTCGACATTTAAAGCATAGCCTACATGAAGTCATATTATAGTAACTCGATGCCTATCAAACGGTAATAAAAATTCGCCATAATTCATCAAATATCCGTGGCTTCCAGGTGGCCCCCTGGCCCCCAGCCAAGTGAAACTCGATTGGCTC
>NW_022703046.1:0-502 GCF_011630105.1 Anneissia japonica | reverse complement strand
TTAGATTCCACTCCTGGAATCGCCACTTACTCGGTGAGTAATGAAATATTCAAGTTGGCCGGCATAGTCCCATATGCAAGTTACATCACTCGGCCCAGAACTCTTGTTGGTAAATTTGTCGATGACTTTCTTGCGCATTTCATTAAGCTGATTGGTCGATACTCCCATTTCATGAAGCAGACCGGTAGATTCTCCCCTGTCTTCAGAAATAGTTTTTTCTGAAAATAATTTGATAGTTAAATCAACATCAACAAGGGTGACAGCACATTTTTAAATATAGGCCTATAAAGACATGTTTCGACGTGTCACACATCATCATCAGGTGATAATGCTTAAGCTATTACCGGTTTATATACTACTGGTCAGATGCAAGACAAACACGAACATATTAAGGCAAGTCATTAGAGGCCATGAATACTATGGTAAGTCATGTATATAAGAACTAGAAATTGCAAATTGCAAGTGAAGTGCTGCGAAGTACAACTGCATATAAATGTTCTTC
>NW_022703045.1:0-788 GCF_011630105.1 Anneissia japonica | reverse complement strand
CCCCTGTTCCTTTCTCTAAATTTAAAAAAATAAATGCATATGAGTGTTATGTAATAAAATTAGCGTTACTCATTTATCTATACTGAAAATGTTGTGCCTCGCGTTTGAAAATTTCAGGATCCCCATCTGATTACGTTCGTTTATATTTACAAGACGTGCCAAGAGTTCATTTGAAATACACTTTAAGTAATGAAAATAACATCCTTGTGAATTACCATAACATAACGTTTAGGTATCATCTGCCAATCCGCAAGCTCAGCAGTGTAGGCGGTCTATTTGGTGGCAAGTCTAAAAGACATGGGATCGATTTTCTGTGGGGATACTCAGATAGGCCTATTCAGTAAAATAGCACTTTACGACTAAAAAATTACATCCTCTTTGAATATTATGAAACTACTGTAGATATCTGAAATTGACTTGTTTACTCCAAATGAGTATAACGCTGATTACATCAAAATTCACATTAGTTTTAAAAGAGAGAGTTGCATATTGTGTGATTGTCTAAAGTAATTTTACATACCACCTATCTCAAGCATTTAATAAACTACTGAATCTGCAGTTGCAAATGCTCTCAATCAAACAGTCAGACTATATCTTAAAAAGTAATTACTTTAGTGATAATATACTGTCAATAATGATTTATCATCGATCCCACTGTTAACTAAAGGTGTGTCATCAATAAGTATTTTGACTGACAAATATATAGATGATTTTTTAGAACAACCTCGTTCCTCAGCAATTCCAGTTAAAGGGAATCTTTCACTCTCGTAGATTGTTCTCTAAAGTTT
>NW_022703044.1:0-1653 GCF_011630105.1 Anneissia japonica | reverse complement strand
AATTCGTTCATACCATCTGCGATTTATCTCAAATACCTCATGATAAAAAAAGTAATTATATGGAAATTAACGTATCTGTATGTATCCATACCTTCATGCAAAATAGTCTAAATGCACTTTTTTATACATAATATATATACATGCACTTTATATACCTTATATTATATATATATATATATATATATATATATATAAATGCACTTTTTATACATACTATATTTATATTTTCAAACAATGGAACCAATTTTCATGGCTTCTTGTACATTTTTTATGATGGTTGAATCTGGATCATTATCACAAATCAACAATGTATGAAATTGAAGTTTTAATATATAAACATTTTCAAATATTCAAATTTTAAGGACACCAAATTCACCAGATGTTGTATTAGATATAAAATATATACCTACTTTGTGGGAGTTTAACCCTAAAAAGAATCTCGAATAAGATAATTTAAACAATAGAATAGATAATCAATTCGAAATCACAGCGCGGGGTACCTGAAACACCTTAGAACATTCATTCTAGTAAATTTTATGTTTTTAATCTTATTGACTTTCATATGAATATTTTCAATTGCGACACCCACTCTTTAACATTTTACTTCACTATGTTGATGAATTTCAATACAGTTAATTGCATTGAATTTTGAGTTCTGAAAATGTTTACCATACTGTGATGGGACGTAGGCTGGCTTCGACCAGGGGTGGTGGCTGGCTGTGAAAAATTGAGCATGCGAGCGAAATTCCTATTCTAAATGATTTTTTTTTTAGTCATGGATCGAAATAATCGTTATTAATTTCCAGCCAGAGGAGGACAGTTGTGTTCTTGCTTCGGGTGGCCTGATTGAAGAGGAAAATATGATGTTTTTGACTTTAAACTAAATTTGTGGTTCCCAAAATATATAAATAACTTTTCCTTTATTAATTCTATACATATTTTTGTTTGCGCTTGATAAAATGTATATTTCCTTGCTTTATGCGATTTAAACAATAGCAGGAAGGAATGGAATGTATAAACATCGAATTAGGACACTAGAGAACCAAATTAGTTTTCCACCTCCTTTGTATGAAATAGACTAGGCTGCCGTCATTATAATCTAAACAGTTACCCCTGTGACTGAAAGACTAGACATCGTTCCACGGCGACTGCGAGTAAGCCAAATTTACGGCGGCTAAAACTCGAGTAAGCCGAAAGGGGATCAGCAAGCTGATTTTTTTTTTTTTTTTTTTTTTTTTTTTTTTTTTTTTTTTTTTTTTTTTTTTTTGTAATCTGGACACGACGTCTAACCCTTATCACAAAGTCCTGACCTAGTGATTGTTCAATTAGGGTTTATTATCCACTAAAATTAAATACTTTCATTAATAGAACGAACATTTTTTTCCTGGTCAATTAACAGACTGAAACATATTAATAATGCAGCTACTATATTTTATGCTTATATATTTTTAAATATTGTCTGATAATGTACAGTAGGTGATAAATGTAAAATTAAAAAATAAAGTATGTAAATGTATGTATTAAAAGAGCTATAACATCATTGAAACTAATAGTAGTCGCAGTCTGTGTCTGATATTGACAATGAGATGACAGTATGATGACCTATACAACATCGTGTCCGGACAATTACCGCCCTGGAAAATCACCCTCTGG
>NW_022703043.1:0-704 GCF_011630105.1 Anneissia japonica | reverse complement strand
CTCGCTCTTCTGATTTTCCACGCTTTGTTGTAGTACAGAAACGCATCTATCTGCTTCTTGACGGCTGTCAAGTTCTTGCCGTAAGCTTTGTAACTTCGACCTACACCCCCCGTCATGGGAACCAGCCGATGTCGGAACATGACTTTATTTTTGCCTTTCTTTCTTTTCTAACATAATACGAAAACAAAATATTTACGATAATACGCCAACTCTTACCCCCCATATCGGGTGTTCGCCGATCGCAGCTAAGTGTATTTGTGTATTTCCGGACGCGATGTCTGCATCGGAGAATAAAAAAATATAAGAAAGATGACATTCGGCACCAACGACGGCAACCTCCGATCCTTCGGGAAAGCGTTCGCCGACATACCCAAGCAGATGGACGATGCTCTGCACGACGTGTACTCCCTGAAAGGCGTGCGAGCGTGGCACGATCACTTCGCCCTGCACCTGCAGAAACTCTTCTATCTGATGGGGCGTCTTCGGTGACGTCAAGCTGTCTCTTATACACTTGGCAGGCACCCCGGAAAGATAGACTTCGTATTCGTCACCCGTCCGCTGTTGTACGCGGTCGGAGTGGACGTCTTCACCATAATCGTCAACTTCCTGTACCTGATGACGAGAGCGGCGTTCGAGAAACATCTGTCCAGGTTCAAAGAACCGGCGGTGTGGGAACGCATGCTGCTGCACGTGCTGCCGGTCGC
>NW_022703042.1:0-660 GCF_011630105.1 Anneissia japonica | reverse complement strand
GGTGTGTGGCAATTCAGTATATCTTTAGAAAAAAAAATCACTAGATAAATCATTTTAATTGTTTGGAAATATTTTGGATTCAATCACTTGCTGCAGAGCTCTGAGCATCGCCACCTTCTGCTAACCATGGATTGGACATGTCCATTTCATCATGTCCACACAGATGGAATTGTTTGCATCACATCCATCTGATCCAGTCATTTGCTCCTATTGAGGAATAAATACAGTAGTTACAATAATGCAAAACCAGGTTTGTTAAAAATAAAAAATGTTATCAAATATTGGCATTTGCTGCTTTATCAATAACATACCATACTGAGATACTGTATGTACTAATCTGAAAAGACATTCATCAATTGACAGTATTTTCAGATTTTTTAATTACTTGATTGAAGCCTTCCTGTCGGCTAGTGTGTAATGTATTATTGTTGTTTCTTAATAAAACTGACACAACATGCTGATATTTTTTTACCATTCCAATATATTTGTTTCATGTACTCTGGCTGAACAGTGATGAGATATTCACTTAATTTTCTTTTGCTCACCTTAAATTGTGTGTATAGCTTTCATTACAAGTTTCAGCAAACAACCAGATTGTTTCTTGCTAACGTCTTGCTGGATGCTTGTATGCTTTGTACCACCTTCCTTCGTAGATGCCAA
>NW_022703041.1:269835-273287 GCF_011630105.1 Anneissia japonica | reverse complement strand
GCGCGCACGAGCCGAAAATTTGTGAAAAAGTTGAAATGCTCAGAATCACCTGAAACGTACACACAATTAGTCAAAACGTGATTTTGAGCAAATTTAATATTTAGCGCACGCGTACGTGCGCGTAATGAGCTGCAATTCGGACAGCACTGTGCACATTGATAGTACTTGACATGAAAATTACTTGTGTTAAGTTTCAATGCAAATGCCCGTACAGTGATGAATTTATGACCAATCAAACATTTTGCTACGTAAAACGCAAAATTGCGCGTAGATGACGTCACGCGTGACTGATCACGCTGAAAAGCTTATTGTATCGATTCCACCCCAAGACTAATGATTGTTGAAAATATCATGTTGATTGGTTAAAGCAATCTTGAGATATCGTGGTCACAAAATTGGGGAGAAAGAAAGAAGAAAAAGATTAAAGAAAGAAAGATTCTGACAATAACAAGAGGTGATCCGCTAACGTTAGCGGATCACCAATAATATAACATAAATTCACGTGCCGTTTTATTGTAAGATATTCGACTACCATATATGTTACATTTCACATTGAATTAAGCCTATGAAACAAAATATATTCTTCTTCACAATGAATTAATTACGCTCAAACTTAAGTCAGCAGAAGAGTGTCAAGTGTCAAAACAGCATTTTGACACTATTTTTAAAATGTCAGTGCATATTAATGTTATGTATTGAAATAAAAAAAAAATACAAATGCCCTCCCCCAGTTTGAAAAATTCTGGATCCGCCTCTGTTCAATTGGACTACTGTAATTAAAAATGGTTTACGTTCTACTATGACAAATGCTCGTTTGGATATCCTCATGATGCTTGGAATACATCTTGATCGGGGAGCAACCTCGTGGTTTACAGATTTCAAGCAAAATTTCAAAAATTTATAACTTCACTTTGAATTAAAAGCCTGTACTGTGACGTTCCCGGTGACATTGTGTTTTCTTAATTCATCGTAGTATAATATTGTCACAAATTGGTGGCCTTACAATTGTTAGGGTTCCTGATTGTAGAGGTAATTATTATGGTGTAATTATTATTGTGTATTTATTCTAATTAATTAATGGAATATTCATTAATGGAACATCCCACTTCTGACACCACTGAGACAGGCTGTAGTTGGCCTCCCAAGCTATAAAGTGTGGGGTAGCGGTCAACACGTCAATAACAGACTTTGACCGTTGCCTTGCTTGTGATAAGGTTTGGTTCTTGACTTTTGGATATATACAATTTGCAGAGTTCCTTTATCACCAGGCCTTCAAAGTTCCTGCCTTGGTCCGAGTGTAGCCGCTGTGGCGCACGATAGTAGTTAAACCACTTATCTTGTAGGACCTTTGCTACTATTATTGCTGATTGACTTCGACAGGGAACTGCTTGAGCGACTTTTGTAAATGCGTCTGTCATAACTAAAACATCCTCATAGCCACCCTTGCCCTTGTCAAGTTTAGGGAAATCAATGGCTAGTAACTCAAATGGACGAAATGCGACTAGATGGCGTTTAGGTGTACGAATCATAGGTTGAGTTGACTTAGATGTTGTGCAAGTGAAGCATTTCTTATGTGTTGTCTTACATCATTTTGAAGTCCAGGCCAGAAGCATCTGGTCTTTAGAATACCAATAGTTCTATTAGCTCCCTGGTGACCCCACTCGTCATGTGCCATCTCTAGCATCTTGTGGCGAAGACTATGAGGAATGAGTAGTTGTCGGCAGTCACCAGTGGTAGATTGGACTCTCTGTATAGCACTCCTCTCCATTCTTTGAAGTAAGTAATTTGTTTCAGCTAACCTCTTAACTCAGGAGAGTCGTTAGTGATTGGTTGCCCTGACTTCCAGTTGTTTTGCCAACACTCCCAAACCTTTCCCAGGGTTTCATCGTTCTGTTGAAGACTGGTTAATTGCTGATGAGTGTAGGATGGAAATAAACTGTGTGCCTCATCTTGAGGATGACTATCTTTGATGATGCAGTCTGTGTTTAGGATGTTTGTCGGTACTGAGCTGCAAGCTGAATTCTTCTCTTACTATTACCTGTACATCGCATGCTTCGATATCCGGACACCTACTTAGTGCATCATTTCTGCACATTAGTTTGCTTTTCCTGGTTTGTACTTGATGTTGAGATTGAAAGGTGCAAGCTGGGCAACCCAACGGTGCTCTGTTGCGCCTAACCTTGCTGTCTTAAGATGAACTAATGGGTTGTGATCAGTAAACACGGTGCACTTTGATCCTCTGATATAGGACCCAAACTTTTCAATCACCGCCCACTTAAGTGCTAGGAGTTCAGCCTTGAAACTTGAAAGATCTGCATAATTCTTCTCGGCACCTCGAAGACTGTGGCTGGCATAGGACACCGGGTGAAGTTTCCCATCATCATCTGCTTACATTAAGCCCTTAGTGGTGGTAACCTGGGGTGATAGGTAGTGCTTATCCGTGGGTTTACGGAAGAGATCAGTTTTAAGTGCACCATTTTCCATGGTCACGGTGATGTCCAAAAAATCTACACTGCTTGTGGATTTGTTAGCAGTGAATTTGATTGTGGGATGAGCCGAATTAATGTTCAGTAGGAATGTATCCAAACTATCTTCACCATGGGTCCAGATCATGAAGATATCATCAATGTAACGCAACCAAACATCTGGTTTCTTGGGCTGTAGGGACAGGAAATTGGCCTCAAATTGTCCCATAAATAAGTTAGCAAAAGATGGAGCCATTTTGGTGCTCATCGCTGTGCCATGAATTTGAAGGTAATGACCGTCGCCGAAAACAAAGTTATTATTGGTAAGAATCAGCATGATAATTTCACAGAGGTGTGATTTAGATGGGGTTTTGCCCCGAATTTGCTTGTAATTTGAAATGCACGCATTAACACCTTCTTCATAATTGATATTAGTATATAATGACGAAACATCAAGTGTAGCCAGAACAGTATTATTAGGTAAATTTGAAATTTGGTTAATTTTGTGGATAAAGTCCGTGGAGTCCTGAATGTACGAGGGGAGAGCAACAACATATGGTCTCAATAAATCATCCACATATTCAGAGATTTTTTCTGTAGCAGTACCGTTGCCCGAAATATTGGGTCTGCCAGGATGGCCTGCTTTGTGGATTTTGGGTAGGACATAGAAACGTCCTGGTGCCAGATCGACCTGGATGAGATGGGGTCCAATTTTGGGATCGATGGAACCTTTTTTAACCATCTTTAATACAGATTTTTCCACTTCCTTAGAAATTTCTGGAGTGGGGTCCTCTGTGAGCTTCCGATAGTGGAGAGGATTGTTTAGTTGTCTTAAGGACTCCTCTTCATAGAATTTAATGTCCATTACGACAGTGGCAGAGCCTTTATCAGCTGGTTTGATGATAATATCATCACGCTGACGCAAATTGGCGATGGCCTGCGACCTCCAGTTCTATATATATATATATATATATATATATATACATA
>NW_022703041.1:242072-269761 GCF_011630105.1 Anneissia japonica | reverse complement strand
GGGATTCCAGGTACTTTTAGGTTTGAATTTGGTAACATTGCCCGTGTTATCCGTGGTGTTGCCGTCGGAATCGGCGAAAAATTCACGGCATCTTAAACGTCGGAAGAAAGCTTCCAGATCCAAAGATACTGTAGTTGTTGTGGGTCAGCCTGCCTCGGTTTTGGGCAAAATTTGAGTCCTCGGGATAGAAGTTTGGTTTCTCCTTCGGAAAGCTGACAGTTAATTTGAACAACTGAATCCGTGGTGTTGCACGGATTATCACTAAAGCGCCGAATGAACCTTCTAGGCTTACTGTACGTGAAAGCGAAACATTGTGCGAAGGTTGGATCACTTGTGTTGAAGTGATATTGTCTCGACCAAATTTGTGTTGTCTCCTCAGGGAAAGTTCCTTGGAAAGCTTAAGGCAATCCTTGGCAATAATCTTGAGTTTGTTTTGAAACTCAGATATAGGAAGGTCTCTTTTTAGCTTTCTAGTCCTAAAGTGAATTTGGTTGTCGATGTCTTTGAGGAGTTTGCGGCAGTTGCCAATTAGGACCATGTTATATGTCTAATTTTGGATGTATTTGATACAAATTGTGTTTTTCTTGTAGCTATTGACATATGGAATACAAAAATTGGTGTTAACAAGAAAAAAATTAAAATGCATTATGTACTATTGTCAATGTTTATGAATCTAGAAATTTGTAATCAACAACACTTTTTGGGGTAGGGGGTAACATTTATGCTCATAACCCTTGATTTAGTCAATGGATTTGTATGATGTTGATATCAACATTTAGCCTATAGATTGGTCAGTCATTCAAATTGAAAAAAAATTTAAACAGGCAGAAATTGACGTAGCTAGAGGTCAAAAGGTCATTGACCTCCACAGAAATGTTGTAAATTGATGATGGGTGGATTGCAAAAAAGAGGTTCGATGTTCGAATCCTGTGTTAGAGCATTATAATAGTACTTAAGTGTATGAGCTAGAGATTAAATTTTAAGGCCATAATCTAAAACAAACGGTATCCTATATATGACAATATTATATTTCCATTATATTGTCATAAAGAATATCTGCCATGGTTTTTGGGAAGAATTTGCATTTTTCTACAGAGGTCAACGACCTTTCGACCTTTAGATACGTCAATTTCTGCACACGTTTTAAAAATGAATGGTTGGAAAATCTACAGGCTACATGTTAATGCCACCAACATGCAAATCTATCCAATAAATCATGAGTTATGAACCTAAATGTTAACCCCTACCCCAAACATCGCCATTGATTACACAAGTAATCAACAATGAGAGTAATACATTTAATCAATTTATACATTTTTCTTATTAATATCATTTTTGATATTCCATATGCTTATTAATAATAGAAAATACTAATTGGTATCAAATCTACTCACAACTGTAGATTTGTAAACGTTTGTGAGTGAATTGGGAATATTAATATACAACTTTTCTGTGTAGGTCAATGACCCTTTGACCTCTAGTTGCGTCAATTTCTGCCTGTTTCAAAACTTTTTAAATTTGAATGACTGACCAATCTATAGGCTAAATGTTGATACTAACATCATACAAATCCATTGAGTAAATCAAGAGTTATGAGCATAAATGTTACCCCCTACCCCCAAAACTGTCGCTGATTACAAATTTCATGGATCATAAACATTGACAATAGTACATAATGCATTTTAATTTTTTTCTTGTTAACCTCAATTTTTGTATTCCATATGTTACGAACTACATGAAAAACACAATTTGTATCAAATACATCTGAAATTAGACATATTATTTACACTTCAAAGTTTATTGATATTTTATGAAAAAATTTGCATTTTAGAAAACGGTCAATGACCTTTTGACCTCTAGTGACCTTAATAAATGTCGGATTATTTTTATTTAAACTGCATATGATTAAGAAACATATATGCTACACATTGCTACCAAAATAACATTGATGGGACTCTTAATTCACAGGTTATAGGCATAAATGTTATCCCCTCCCCCCAAAAAAGTATTGACCATAAAACACTAACGAGCATTACAAATGACGCGAGTACATAGAATGCATCCCTATATTTTTCTTGTTAACATCAATTTTTTTTGTTCTATATGCCCGTAGGAACAAAATGATACCAAGGAAGTTTAACTGTGGGAGAGGGCATGCACGGTGACCCCTTCCAGCCCATGGCCTAATACATACTCCAAGCACCGAAACGCACGCCACCGAGCCGGGACCCAATATTCCAACACCAGCTATGACACCATCAGGAATTGACTATTCCCGATGATAACACAATCAATGCCGAAACACTGATTCCCGACACAATGCCTGATGATGACACAGCCAATGCGAAAACAGCTGTCATACCGTGCGAATAACCTCTTCCTTCCTGTTTTAAAGTATCACGACAATATCGGTTTTCGCATTTTTATAGAACTCTATAAAAGTTCTTCAAAATCCAAAACCCCTTTTTCAAATGATTATGTTCCTTTTTAACAAACTCGATCGTGTTTAATACGACATAAATTTCTAGCGCATGCGTAGAAACTACATTAATTTTAGGCATGGCGGTTGGCACTGCAGGTTTACGAAAGGTCCAAAGGCTTCGCCATCCCTGGATTGGAAATTATTATTATTGGTAGAATGTAAACTTGACAATGAAATTGTTTAAATCTGTTTTCAGAGAAGAGTTGTTAAGCTTCGTTGCACTGCCCGGCATAGTACAGCCATATATTATCCTTGGATATATAAATGTATCTAAAGATAGAAGAATTCTAGGGAAGATGTTTTCTTTACTGCCAGATGGAAGCTTTAGAATAATCAATAACATCTTTGAGAATTTGGAATCTGAGGGACCCGTCGAAATTTTACAATTTGGTGAGTTGTTAGCCTAAGAAACAGAACGTTTTAATAGACAATGATAACATGAAACAAATTTATATTGTTTAATTCGTCGTTCACATCACGAACTAACACAATCAAAGTAGATTGTGTTAGTTCATGAAATCACAGTAGCGCGTCAAAACGAGCGCGTATTGGTTGTCAAGCAATTTTGTATCCTTTACCACACAAAAAGTCCTTAACAACAACAGCGCGTATTTTGATGCGCTTTCTTCAAGCACAAAGCCTCTAAGCGCTTCACATTACCACCCTGGTCATTGGATCAAACACATAGGGAACACATACTCAACACCAAATTAAATTATTAAATTATATAATTATAATTAAATAATTATTATTCCATAATATTGCAGTTAGTAATCAGCGCAGTTGTGTTGAAACCTACCAGGTACCCACTTGTACTCCTGGGTGGAGAGAGGCAACCGTAGATAAAGTGCCTTGCCCAAGCGATTTTCACTGCGAGAGTTTCAAACCTCCGACCTAGAGGTTGGGAGTCCAAGCCACAACTGATGCGCCAAACGCTTTAATGACTTAAGGAATTTAAAGTCCTTCAAAATTCATGGAATCGTTTTTCCACCTCTTGAAAACAGTCATGTAAACTTTCTAATTCTTATTACAGTAAATATGTAGGCCTGTTATGTGTGTATACATACATAACAAAAATGAGTAGTTGCATACACGTTCTTTTTCCCATGAATCGATAAACCCCAAAGAGGAAGCGGGGTTCGGGGGTTCTTCCCCACGAAAATCTTGATTCCTAGATGGCGGGAAATGAGCTTTCCCAACTTCTGAGGTGTCTTTTTATGACTTTTAAGTTCTTCAAAATCCCAGGTTTTCCTAATGGTAATGGTAATGGTGGGATATTTGTAGTGCGCCTTCCACAATAAAATCGTCTCAAGGCGTCAAAAAAAAAAGGTAGGACCAAGAATTTAAAAGAAATTAAATTATATTATATCTTATATTAAAGAGCCTACATATATTAATCAGAATATTTTTTATTTTATTTATTATAAGTTAAATAAATATAAATAAATGAATAAAGTAAATAAGTAAACAAATAGAAAATAAATAATTAAATAAATAAATAATTGATAAATTAAGCCTTCAAAAACATGCAGCCCAAAGAATGGAAAAATCCAAGCAGCAACATGAAAACGATTCTATGAATCAATAAACCCCAAAGAGAAAGGATGTCCGGGAAAATGTTGATTTCTAAATTGCAGGAAATGAGCTTCATGACTTATGAAGTGTCTTTTAGGCCTAATGTTGTTCAAAATTCAAGGTTTTCCCCTCTTGAAATCGGTTAGGTAATTTATTTTCATTTTTATTTTAACCCCAAAGAGAGGTCTGGGTTACCCGTTGGGAAAATCTTGGTTTCTAGATGGCGGGAAATGAGCTTTCCCGACTTCTGAAATGTCTTTTAGACTTTTAAGTTCTTCAGAATTTAAGGTTTTCCCCTCTTGTGTGTATACATACAAATTTTATGTGTGTATACATACATACAAAAAATCAGGTAAATTTTTCTCATTCTTATTACAGTAAATAGGCCTATTGTGTGTACCGGTATACATGCTTTGCATACGTATTCTTTTTTGCATGAATCGATGAACCCAAAAATAAAAGGGGGTCGGGGTCTTCCCCCGAGAAAATGTTGATTCCTAGATGGCGGGAAATGAGCTTTCCCGACTTATAATTTTGTATTGAAGGTCTTTATTTTTTATTCAGATAAAATATAAACTAGATTTGAACTCGTCACTGAGGATGAGTTAGGTGATCCGCATGTCAGGCCAAAGAAATCTCTCAGTGCTTAAAAGTATGAATTATGGGAAGCTACCGTAGCCAGGATTTTCAAACAGTGCAAGGCAATATCAATTCTGCCGCGCTCTCTTTAGGGTTCTGAAAAAACTGAAGAAGAAAAGAGGTGGGGGAGGAGTCAGAAAAACATTCTTTTTGACAATGATGCTGTCATCAAAGTGAAAAATAAATGACACATTGTGAAAGCAAACAGTCTCAACTATAACATACTCAAAGGTAGGAGACGATTGATCAACAATAAGCTTGATACGTTCAAGTGAATATAAAAATTATGACGTTATAAATAAAATATCAGTTTTTAAAAATTCAGATGGCAATATGATGATGTCACAATGTCTGATCAGTCATAATGATCTATAAAATTATCTACAACTCATGTGCTTTTAGAATATGTAATAAAAATTGGGGGTCACCTTTCATCCTAAGGAGCTATAACTGATTAAAATTAGGCATAATTTTAAGCATATATAAATTTTGACTGAAAATTTGAAAAAGTAANTTGGGGGGGGGGGGGTCACCTTTCATCCTAAGGAGCTATAACTGAATAAAAATAGGCCTGATTTTAGCATATTTTCACTGTATAGATCCCTATGTTTGATGCGCAAAATATTCGTTGAAGCGCGCATGTGCGTAGCTTGCCGCAAATTTGAGATATCGTGCGCACAAAAATGGGGAGAGAAAGAAAGAAGAATAAAAAGATGATCTCTAACAACAATTAAAAATTACAGACAGCCAAAAGACTGTATATGAGTGTACAATAATTGCCTAAAAATTAAAAAACAGAACACCAAAATTCAAGAAATTCACAACACAAACATAAACTAGATTTGAACTCGTCACTGAGGACAAGTTTGGTGATCCGCCGTACTTTGACCCTCATGAAGCGCGCGCAGTGCTGATTGAAACGTTTCATAATATGCTGTAATTTGTTTTTAAAAAAAGAATAATTGTGAGCATTTTAAAAGATTTCCGCATGCGTACACACACGTCTTGACGCCCGTGAGCACGGTAATGTCACAAAGAGTGACTCCTGACAGTGTCAGGAACACAAAATATGTAACAACGCGTAATTTCCAACTTTAGTGTGTGCGTGGAAATGAACGTACGACAGGTAAATTATGGAAAGTTTTGAAATGTTGAAAATGACCCGAAACGTTCTTTAAACTATCTGAATAGTAATATGGAGAATTTTCAAATTTTAACAGACACGCACGTCGCCATGTGTGCGTGTACAGTAATAGCACACGAAATTAAACATTGTCAAGTGTATTTAAAACCGCCTATTTGCTCATCAACGTTTTGAGGAAAGAAAGATGTAGGGGTCAGAAAAAACAAATGTTTTGACCATGATGACGTCATCAAAATGTAAAAAGAAGTCAAATATATGAAAGAGAATAATCTCAGCTATAACATACTGAAAGTTGGAAGATGATCGATAAAGGATAAGCGAGATACGCTCAAATGCGTATTTTCAAAAATGACGTCATAGCTATAAATCACTTTCTTTGAATTCAGACGCTAATATGCAATATGATGACGTCACAATGTCCGATCAGCCATTTTGATCTATAAAATCATATTTACAACTTATGTGCTTTCAGAATATGTAATAAAAATTGGGGGTCACCTTTCAACCTAAGGAGCTATAACTGATTTTAGCATAATTTCACTGTATAGCGGCACAAATACGCGCAAAGATACCTATGTTTGATGCGCACGTACGGCATTGCTATTGGCCAAAAGATGACCGAAAAGAATGGAAGTTTGTGAAAACAATGTCAGGAACCCAAAATATGTGAAAAAACATAGTGTCTAGCTTTGGTATGTGCTGCGCGCGTCAAAATGCGCGCGCGTAGTGGAAAATTTCAAAAAAAATTTAAATGCTTAAAATGGCCTAAAACGTGCTCTAATTTAGTTAAAAAGTGATTTCGAGCATTTTAAAATTTTAACGCACGCGTGCGCGCGCATTATGAAACGCACGCATAAAATTAGGGTACAGTACATCCAACGTACAGTACATCCAACATTAACCCGAAGTTAATGCTCACTTAATACGATTTCGAAATGGCAATTGGTTAGGCTGATATGATCGATAATGTAAAAACGCAAAATTGCACGTACATGACGTCATGCATGACTGAGTGCGTTGAAAAGCTTACCATGACTATTCCAGACCAAGCCAAATGTTCGCTGACAACGATTGTGCGTAAACTCGTGGCATTTTTTGAGATATCGTGCGAACAAAAAAGGGGAGAAAGAAAGAAGAATAAGAAAGTTGAAGATGATGATTCCGTACAATAACAATAGGTGATCCGCTAACGTTAGCGGATCACCAAAAAAGATGATGATGATGATCCTGACAATAACAAGAGGTGATCCGCTAGTGTAGCGGATCACCAATGATAAAAAATGGAAGAATTAAAAGGCATATAAAAACACATTAATTAAAAATTGAATTGAATTTTCTTATTTTTTTAACAAAAAAAAAAAAAAAAAAACTCAGCTCACAGGTCCTTAATAGGGGGGGGGGGGTCTAGAATTTTGTTTATTTTTCTGGGGAGGGGTATCAGGACCCCCGATCCCCAGATCCGCAATGTGAATTGTGAGAAAATCTAACTCGGCCGGGGACTGGATAAACACTCTCTTTCCCCTCCCTCTCCTCCTTCTTTCCTCTTTCTTTTCCTGCATTTTTCCCGATCATACAAAAATCTCAATAGACATATATTTTTTGCCCCCCCCCCAGGTTTCCCCGGCCACGGATAATGATGGTGGTGGTGACTATGATGATGGTGACATAGATGATGTTAGTGCTGGTGGTGTATCTAGAAACATTTAAAAAATGTGCTAGGGCTGATGAGGAAGAGCATGTTAAGTGGAGGGGTTCGATAGTTACATGAGGAACTTTTAGTAACAGTAGATAGGATGACGCACATATACTCACTACTTTACTATTCATATTCAGTAAATTCAGTGTTGTTGTCCAAAGCTTGAAGGCAATCTGCTCAAACACATATAAATGAATAAAATAATGTTTCCGATCCACAAACAGGATGCAATAGAAATATAGCACACACATTCACAGTTATTCCTATGGGTGTGGAAAATACGTCCTCGCGTACACGACTCAAAAACCAGAAGAAACGAATAATCCCTTCCAACATAAAAATGTTTCTGTGTTATGCAAATTAGCACTAACACCTGCTGTTAGCGACCGTTAGCGATGCATGAAATAAAGTCACCACAAACTCTAGCTGACAAAAAAAGGGTAATATTTAGTGTCTTTTTGACGAGCGTATTCTTTTCGCTCAACCAATTCCAGCAGTGGGGGTGGGCTTGCAACCAATTGCTGTTAAAGAGGCGTGCGCCCCTAGTTCATTCATTCCATCCCATAAATACACCGCGGCTGAGGTGTGATTTTGTTACTGATTAGATTACTTATCATTGACAAAAGTAGACCTATTTGTTGAAACATTTTTTTTTACAGTTTATTGACATGCTCACATTCAATGTGCAAACATTATAGGTATAACATTCTTTTTGTTTTTAATCTGAAACAGATTACGATAGGATATTTGAGTATAAGTATTTGAGTTTAAGCGTTACCCGCTGCTGGTGCTGCTAATGATATTGAAGGGATTACTGAAGATGAAGAGAATGAGTAACGATTGAGTTTTCTCTTTAATTTATATGTCATTTTTTATTTTACTGTGTCATTGATAGATCCTCATAGCGGCAAAAAGCTATCAAATGGACGACTCGTCGTCGGTGGCTGGATAAAGCGTGGCAAGTATAATGGTGTTTTTGCCCTTAACTAAAGACGTGCATTATTCGATGGTGATCGATTTTCATTGAAAATTTAATATAAAAAAAAAAAAAAAAAAAAAAAAAAAAAAAAATTTGTTTAGATCTGATCCCCGGTTAATAATTCCCAGCGTATTATGCTACACTAATTATGAAATATTACTAAACAGATATAATTTTTAAAATCTACCCATATAAACCTATTCGGAACAAATTAGTAGAGCAGATTTTATGGAGCTAACGTGTCTGTATTGTGATCATTTTCGTGATCTAGTGACAATACAAATACTATGTTTTCCATTATTACAAATTAAATACAAAACATTGCTACCTAATTGTATAATATTTTTAAAAAAATGTGTTATTAAATACATGAATAAACAATAAATACAACAACGATGTAACCAATAAAACTGTTATAACAATTACACTGGTACATGTTAACTGTGCAAATTCTATTTAAACCATTTTAGACGTTTGTCACATGTACACCTATACTCCTATACCTCTTGTACATATTGCGTTTATTTAATGAACAGACGTGACTATTATTACGTCAGCCAAATGCCAAATGGCCGAGCGGTGAAGGCAGGGGCACTGTGATTATAGCCAACGATATCGGCACAGGTTTGCTGCCAGTTTGCTGCTGTTCTTGTGGTGGAACACGTTTTCTCAGATAAGGACTATAAACCGTAGGCCCAGAGTACGCAAATGCTCATGTGCATTTTAAAGAACCCTGTACATCTTTCAAGATAAGTAGGGGGTTACCCCCGGTGTACTGGTTCTCTCGGCCCCTGTTGTGGACAGATGAAAGTGCGCCGGTTTACTGGCTGCAGAGGACATGAAGTGACCCTCAGGGGAGGAGAAAGTTATTGAAAAGTGCAACTTCTAATCCCCAGCGCATAGAGACCTAGTTTATTTGCGCTATATAAATCCATCTATTATTTTTATTATTACGTACCGGTATAATAACATGACTGTATGTGTTGGAATATAGGATATCAGAAGAGGAAACAAATGGATGTATTGAAGAGGTTTACTGGTTGTACGTCTTTTTGTTGTAAATCTGATGTCGAAAAACAATCATATGGTAAGAAAACAAAGTATATAAATTAAAAGCATGTTTTATTAATTATTCATACACATCCATTAATCTAACTTTCATATAGACACATTATGAACACACATACAAACGTAAATAAGTTATACCTGCTTATCCAATATAAACATAGACATGTCGATTTACATACATATACATTATTACATTACAATACATATTTTACATTTGAATTCCTATTACACTTGTAGCACTTGTGACGTCACTGATATGTTTGTCTAAAATGTGAATATGTTCCTATTGCTTGAAATAAAAACAACATCCGTATAGAAGCAAGTGGCTGCAAGGGCAGCGCTTATCATGCCTTTTACCGGCATTAGGCCGTTCCCTTACTCTTTGAATATTGTAGGCCTACTGAGTGTACGTTCCCATCCAAAAACCTATTGATGTATAAGTGTGATATCAAAGCACAAAAGCTAGAAATGCATAATGAACTTGGTAACTCTCACCAAAATCCAAATTCACAAACTCGTCTTCCATGTACCATATCATATATTCAGTAAGTAAATTTCCTCCTTTCAATGCCTATTTATTCCTATTTCGTGGTCAGAAATCTTTTATTACGTTTCATTTTTTTTTAATGTGGTACTCCCAACGTGAATAGAATTTGAAATTGTAACAAATTTGTGTTTTTCCCTTTTCGTGTTCGTTAAGAATATGAACCCTTCATCATGTGGACAGATGACGAAATGAATTGGAATTTAGGAAAAAATCTGAAGATTGAAGAAGCTGAGAAAAATATGCAAATACAGGTAAGCTACCACTACGTACACTCTAACTATTTTACTATTACTAAAGAAATTATTAATATTTACTACTAGAAACTATCATTATTTCTATGATTATGACCCACTGTCATATACTAAAATGAGTAAGGACAAAATGTTTGTAAAATTTCACTCTCCAGACGCGTGCACAGCTCTGGAAGAAATATATTGTAGCACCGTTCTTTGCAATGTCTTACCATTATTGCCTTATTTGGAGTTCCTATTTATGCACATTCAAATATCGTGAAAAAATATCTTTACAATAAAACGAATCTACAAAATATTGGACAACGTAAGAATTCATTATTGGTGATCTGCTTCACAAGCGGATCACCTTTTGTTAATGTCAGAGATCATCTTTTTATTCTTCTTTCTTTCTCCCCATATTTGTGCACACGATATCTTAAATTTGCCACGAGCTATGCACATTCGTGCTTCAACAAACATTTGGCTTTGAACATTTCAAAAATTTTGTTACATCTTCCACTACGCACGTGCATTTTTACATGCGCAGCACGTACGGAAGCTAGAATTTACGTTTTATACATATTTTGGTTTCCTGACATTGTTTTCACAAATTTCCATTCTTTTCGTTCATCGTATGGCCAATAGCAATGTTGTACATGCGCATCAAACATAGAGATCTTTGTGCACATTTGTGTCACTATACAGTGAAAATATGCTAAAATCAGGCCTATTTTTAATCTGTTATAGCTCCTTAGGATGAAAGGTGACCCCCAATTTTTATTACATATTCTGAAAGTTGTAGATATGATTTAATAGATCATAATGGCTGATCGGACATTGCGACGTCATCATATTGCCATTTGAATTCAATCAAACTGAATTTTATCTATGACGTCATTTTTAAAAATACGCATTTGAGCGTATCTCGCTTATCTTTGGTCGATCGTCTCCCAACTTTGAGTATGTTATAGCTGAGGAAATTCTCTTTCATATATATATATCTTTATACATTTTGATGATGTCATCATGGTCAAAATAGATGTTTTTTCTGACCCCCTCATTTTCTTTCCTCAAAACGTTGGTGACCCCATAATCATCATAACCATTTGTCATTTCTGAATCATATTAAGTGAGCATAAACTTCAGGTCAAGGTTGAATGTCATGTACCTTAATTTTCCTTTTGCACTTTTTAGCGTGCGCGTATACATGCGTCAAAATTTATGTATGCTTAAAATCATGAATATTTTTGATCAGGTATAGCTCGTTAGGATGAAAGGTGACCCCCAATTTTTATTACATATTCTAAAAGCACATGAGTAGTAGATATGATTTTATAGATCATTATGGCTGATCGATCATTGTGATGTCATCTTTTTGCCATTTGAATTAAGAAAAACTGAATTTTTTATTTATGACGTCATTATTTTGTACCCGTTTGAACGTATCCTGCTTTAATTCTTGTTTGATTGTCTCCCACCTATGAGTATGTTATAGCTGAGACAATTCTCTTTTGGAAGTGTCCCTTCATTTTTTATTTTGACGACATCATCATGGTCAAATATAATATATTTTTGGAGCTCTCTCATCTCTCTCTCTCTTCAAATTTGTCAAAAATAAATGACGACAGAGGGTGGCAGACTGTATTTTGATGCTATCAGACTGACATAGTACATATGAAGGGAAAATTTGTGTGGCATTACCACCCAAGAGGCGTTTTTAAATTGCACTTGACAAGGTTCAATTTCGTGTGCCATTAACATCCACGTGCACGTCTGTGCGTGTGCGGCAAAATTTGGAAATTCTCAATATCACTTTTCAGATAATTTAAAGCATGTTTCAGGCCATTTTGAATATTCCAAAACTTTCCATAATTTACGCACCATACGCTCATTTCCACGTGCACAGCACGTACTGAAGCTGGAAATTACATTTTGTTACATATTTTGGGTTCCTGACAATATTCATATCAGGAGTTAACTTTTTGTGCCATTAACATGCGCACAGGTGTCAAGACGTTCATGTACGCAAGCGTAAATCTTTTTAAATGTTTACATTAATACATTACACTTTTTTAAAAACTAACTAGAGCATATTTTATGCCATTCTGAGAATTACCCTGCTGATGGGCGTCAAGACATAAATCTTTTTAAATGCTCAAAATTACTCTTTTGAAAAACTAATTAGAGCATAGTTTAGCATATAAAAAAATTCAATCAGCACCGCACACGCTTCCTGAGGGTCAAAGTACAGCAGATCACTAAACTCGTCCTCAGTGACGAGTTGAAATCTACAGTAGTTTATTCCTTTTTTTTCTCTCCATTTCTTGTTCACATGATATCTCAAAATTGCTGCGAGCTACGCACAAGCGCACTTCAACGAACATTTGGCTTCTGGAATAGTCATGGTAAGGTTTTCAAGGTGACATGTCATGCGTGACGTCATCTGCGCGCAATTTTGCGTTTTTACATTATCAATCACTCGAAATCACTTTTTGACTAAGGCTAAGTTCAGACACGACTTACTCTAGCATATCGTTAATCAAGTGGTGTGAACTTGGACGTGGCGTAGCAAACGCCAATAATATCGCTATCAATATCAATCGCTATTAGTGTATGGTAATCCAGCAACAGACCCCAGATTAGCGTCGCCACTGATTTACAACACCCACACATCAGTGACTTTGAACTCAGCTAGGATTTGACCAATTAGTCTACCAGAAATAGGGAATTGACTGGACAAAATTGCAACAAAATATTTTATGATAAACATCATACTAAAATTTTACCAAAATATGACCAACAGAAAGGCATTTTTTATAACCAATATTAAAGTACTATTTGAAAGTAGACTTCTAAACGATGGGTACTGCAGTTTTCAAATTTTACTTATAGTAAGTACGTAATCTTACTGTAATGTCTATGCCTGGGATATTAGCTTAGTTAGCCAGCCCTCTTGTTTTAATTAGTCACGCGGCGCCAACCTCACAGTGTGCCACTCTCCCCACATTGCAGAGTTTTCTTCATAATGCTGCGGTCAAGTCGTCCACGTAAAGAACTTCTTGATTCTGATTGAATTTTAGAACTGATGTATGTAGGTCTACTTTTAATGCACCCATGTGTAAGCATTACTCATTTATGTACAACTTCTTTAATATACTTGATGTATAATTAATAATAATAATAATAATATTAGTAAAATAATTCTGCTGAAAAACATGTTTTCATTTGCATGACAAGTACAGGCATTGTTCAGTCATCACTTATTTGTTGTTTTTTCGACAAATACAGTATAATACATGTGTATTTTTGTAGGTCTAGTAGGCCCTTCTACTAGTGATTTTTTATTTTCTGCATTTGAAAATGAATTAGGCCTACATCTTCATCACAGAAATCATCTAAGCCTTAATTTACACAATGTCAACCCATCAATACAAGCAAATACAAATGCATCAAGCAGTGAAATAAGCACAATTTTGACAAATGATATAGATAATATGAAATAAAAATAAAATGTAAAAACTATAGTTTATTAAACATTTAAATTATACATCAGCATTTCAATTATGCATCAGATACATTAGCATAATTGGATGAGACTTTATAATAATAATAATGATAATGATCAATCAAGAAATTACGTTCCACTGGCAGTGTTATACAAGTGTTATAACATATACAGTAATAAATAGAAGATAACAAGGATATACATCTACGAGTACCAAACATATCTAGTCATAAGATGTAGAAAAATATAAAAAATTATTAACCAATATTACACATTAAACGTAATTAAATTAGGCCAAAATTGCACTTTAAACCACAATTATCTATTAACTTTATTATTATGAAGATAAATGGAGTTGTGAATAATAATAATAATAATAATAATAATAATAATAATAATAATGAACAGTGATAATAAAAATAATAATAATAATAATATAATACAATTTTGTATTATCATCATTGATGAAACATTACGAATGCTGATAGTATACTATATACCGGTAGTTGTGCTGTAAACATATTCTGTACCCGGAACAATACAATAGAATCTCTATTTCATTAAACAAATGCAAATAATTATGCAGGATGAGTGCAAAGTAATTAAGAAACATATTTCCTATACGCTGAGGATTGAATATTGAACTCGATATTAATAAAAAAAAAAAAGAAAGAAAAAAAACCATACTCTAATAATAATAATATTTATAATACAATATATGATCATCATCAATATAACTTTATTGATAGACGAACATATTTTCGTATCGTTTAAACAGGACAAGTGTGCTTTTTGCGACCTTTATAAATACTTTACAATAGAGCCATGAATAGGCTAATTCAATATCAGTTAAATTTAAGGAAGACATTTAATAATACAAATTATTAAAAGTGTACTGATTGTAAAATAATTACCCAACTGTTGGTGAACCAGGCAGCGTCTGGAGGCTGAGAAATACCACCTATATTTTGATAGCACACTGGGGCTCATAAAATGTGTTTAAACACACAAATTTACAGCCAATTTTAATTAGTATTATTGTCACTATCACTGTCTATTATATCTTGTGATTTATAAGTATTGTAACAATTTTTGATTTGGCATTTACCAAAACCATATGTACAAGGTATACCATTTTTCTTACAACCACATTTCATAGTAGTCTGTTGTACAATTACAACTAATAACATTCATTAAAAAATATGGAGCAAAAGGTTGATTACACATTGTAGGGTAGCAGTAATAATATAAGTTTTCTCCATGAATTCTACAAAGTTACTAATGTTCGTCAAGATGTCAGAGAGCTCCTTCTTGATTTTAACAATGACCTGGTGGACCACAATTTCCTTATTGATAAACTTATTTAATACCTCCTTGGATAAACTAAGACGGCTTGATGTGGATTGTGCCTTAATTTCCTGGGTGGCATCTTTCCTTTGTGACTTAAAGCTTGGATCTATTTTTTCTAGTTGGGTTTCCTTAGATGGGGGAATACCTCAAAGCTCTTGGGGCCCATACTTTTTATTGTCTTTGTCAATGACCTCATTGCCGGAGTGTCATGCATCAAATATATGGATGACACTACCGTCTATGAGCGCATTGGCAGAGACAGATCTAGTGGGCTCCAGTCAAGTCTTGATATGGCAGTTCATTTGACTCTTGATAATCAACCATATGTATGGTTATCAATACCAATAAAACTGTTGAAATGCTAATTAGCTGCAAATCTAATAAATCAAACTTTGACCCTCTCAATATTAATAACAGTGTAATTAACAACGTTAATTCATGCAAACTCTTAATATTTCAAATGACTTGGCAATTGCAAGTGGATACTATGATTTCCAAGGGGTAATACCAGATTGTATTTCCTTAAACGATTACGTAGATCTGGCCTATGTGTCCCGGGTATGATTCGCTATTATGTTGCTGTTATACGTCCTGTTTTAGAATACGCAACTCCAGTTTGGGGAACTTGTATCACTGAGACACAGAGTAAACAGCTTGAATAAATCCAAAGTAGGGCTTTTGGGATTATTTTAGCAGGTGTTAGCTACGAATGTGCAAGGTCTTTTTAAATATCCCTTTACTGTCAAAGAGGCGCACTTGGTTGTGCAGGGACTATTTCCAGAAGGTCAAATCCTCAACGCATAGGCTAAATCATCTTTTGCCTAAAGCTAGGGAGACACATTACAAGCTAAGATGTCAACGAGACAATTCTCTTTCATAATTGTGACTTATTTTTACATTTTGAAGACGTCATCATTGTGAAAATTAATGTTCTTTCTGACCTCCCTCATCTTTTTTCATCTTTAAAGCTTTGACGATTCCCATAACCAATTGGCATTTCTAAATCATATTCAGTGGGTATAAACTTCAGGTCAAGAGTGAATGTCATGTACCAAAATTTTCAGTTCGTCCGTGTACACATGTGTAAAATTTTTTTAATGCTCAAAGTCATGCCTATTTTTAATCAGTTATAGCTCCTTAGGATGAACCATGACCCTCCGTTTCTATTATATATTCTGAAAACACATGAGTTGTAGATATGATTTTGTAGATCATTTTGGTTGATCGGACATTGTGACGTTATCATATTGTCATCTGAATTAAAAACTGAATTTTTATATGACGTAATAATTTTTATACGGATTTGACCATATCTCACTTATCCTTCATCAACCGACTCCCACATATGAGTATGTTATAGCTGAGACAATTCTCTTTCAGACATGTACCATTCATTTATTATTTTCATGACTTCATCATGGACAAAATGAATGATTTTTTGGACCCCCTCATTTCGCATTTTCCAAATCTATGAATTTTACGACCGGGGAGTGGCAGACTATATTTATACGCTATCAGACTGTTCATATGAAGGGAAAATGTGTGTGGCATTATTGACCAACAGACATAATGACACTTGACAAGGTTCAATTTCGTGTGTCATTACCGTCCGTGAGCGCGTCATGATGTGCGCATATGTGTGTGTTAAAATTTGAAAATTCACTTTGTATGTAATTTTCAACATTACAAAATTTACAATAATTTACGCACCGTGCGCTCAATTTCATGCGCACTGCACATACTGAGCTAGAAATTACGTTTCCATTCTTTTTCAGTCAGTTTATGGCAATTACAATGATGTAGGCGCTAATTTATTACATATTCTGAAAGCACATGAGTGGCCTCATATAAGGACATTTGCTTGGGTCAAAGTCTACTGTCTCACGTTCCAGAAAAAGTGTCTGCTGCCCTCTCTAGTTGGATTTTTCATATTGCCTATAACATCACTGTTTAATGTTCCAGAAAAGGTGTCTGCAGCACTCTTTAGTAAAATTCTAAAAATCACTCTTTAAAAATAAAATAAATAAATAAATAAATTAGAGCATGTTTATAAATGCCATTTTGAGAATTTTACATTTTTTCCAATACGCGCCACGCGATCTTACTGAGAGTCAAAGTGTGGCGGATCACCTAACTCGTCCTTAGTGACGAGTTTAAATCTAGTTTAGACTTTCATTTGCAAAGGTCTTTCATTAATTATAGTTACAGATGTAGCAGTATTCAATATTATGTTTTAGAATATTCTGTATTATACAGCATTTGGCTGACTTGGCTTCACAGAAGGATTATTTAAATAATACACCTGAGTGGATTTATAGGGGGTGAAGGTTGTCGACGTCTGACCTCTCCAAGATAAGACAGAAGATGGTTCCCGAAGTCATTCAAACTTATGTTCTTCATACAGCAGTTCCCTTCACACCCCTTCCTGCAAATATCTGGACCCGCCCTAGTACCTCTCTAATTCTCCCACTACCACCAATACTATTATTACTACGATATGGCTACCAACTCTGAGCAAATAGGTTTAGTTTATACAATCTAGGTAGAGGCTTAGGAATGCGACAAATTAATGGTTGATGGTGACCCTTGACAGTTTTTATTTTCATTTTTTCCTTTTTTCTCTCATTAATTGAAGTTTCATTATAAATAGTAAGAACAATAACAACCACAACCAGTACTATGTGAAAAATTGTGTAATAATCCTGAACCAAGTTTGTTTTATTTAACGTAAAGAATAACATATTAATAAATTTCAGGTGACAGAAACCGGCGATGAAAAAAGAATCGTTGTGATTATTACATCTTTAGATGCCAAAAAGGTCTTATACGAAGGACAAAGTTATGATTATTGCACAACGTTTACAAAAAACACTAAGGTAAGTCAAAAGTAGAATATAAACGTGTTTGTGAACTAAAATCTCTTACAACATTAACAATAATTTTATCGATAATATCAATGTGGTTATAATTGTATTCGTCGACATATTTCAGGAATGGAAACTTGAAATGCCTGTAGTAAGTTTCGCAATTATTGATGGATCGTTGGTTTGTGCTTCATCCATGGAACGTATGGATGATGTGACTTCTGCCAAGGAAGAGAAAGAATCATCTGAAAATGCAAGGAAAGAAAATTCACCAAAAACAGACGAACCTGCAAACGATAGAATAGGAACGTCCTCTTTAGAAAAGCCATCCGAAGACCCAGAAGTGTCAATTAAAAATGTACAGAAACGGAGTATGTTCGGCAAAGCAAGTGCCATAGTCGCTTATGCACTGTCATTCAAGTCAGGAGAGTCATCACCAAGTACATCAACACAAAAATACAAAAGTGTACCCACAATTGAAATACCCTCAATTAATAATGATAATTCAACGGAAAATGCAATGGAAGAAGGCTCACCAGAAACAAATGCATTATCAGACGATAAAGAAGTAATAATAATGGAAAATCCACTTGAAGGCTCAATGGAAGAGTCCTCAGAAAATATAAAGAAACGGCGTTCATTCTCCAAATTTACTAAGAAGGTAAAAAACAAATTTTCAACAAAGTCGAAAGGAAAGTCATGTGGAAGTGGATCAACAATACAATCTGAAAGTGCATCCCTTACTGAAGAATCTACACTCAATAAAGAGGAATCAACAGAAAGTACAATAAAAGAAGAATCATCAGCAACAAATAAACAGGAAGGCGACGAACAAATAACGCCAATAAAAGAATCGCCGGGAGATTCAAAGGAAGAGTCTTCGGAAAAGGTAAAGAAATGGAGATTTGCAAATAAATTCACCAAGTCCAAAAGAGAGTCATCTGGAAGTAAATTAACAAAGGAGGCTGAAGCATTAAACATCGAATTAGCATCCAACGCCGAAGTATCTTCATCGCAGATACAAGATAGGTCAACATGGGAGGGATTGTGGCATCTGGAACAAGACAAAACCAATGACAAAGCGATCCGCCTGAGACCAGTAAAAGACAACATAGGTTCATTGGATACTACTTACGACTTCGTTACTATCTTGGAAAATAGAAGTAAAGTTCAATGCGAACAAATTGTGCCATTCACATGTAAAGACAAATCTTGGTTTTTGATGATTTACAAGACACATTATATAAACGACGAAGAAGGTAAACAAAATCATAGTTTGTGTACTAGATATCATGTGTTCTCACTTGACACAATTATGGGTGGTAAATAGTAATGACACCACTATATTTATTGCGTATGTGAAAAAAAACCATGTTTTACTAACCTTCCTTCTGTGCTCTGTGACCCAAAACAATGTTAAGTGCCTTCTATTAATTGTTTAAAGAAAGTAGTAGTATTACCATTCAAATGTTTATTAGAAGTAGGCAGCACTGGGCGGCATTCACATTAAAACACATTAATAATTCAAGTTTGTTAATAATATAAGATATTATATGTAAATACTCCAATAGTAAACTAAGATGCTGATAGTGTATTGACCTTTCAAATTAGTATCTGCATGAGCTTATCAGTTCATTTTTGTATTGTAAGCCTGTTTATTTACTGTTAATTTACATATATTGCAATAAATTATATTTAGTTGTATTTTAGCATATACTAGTGTAAAATCCAATAACATATTATACAAAACTGATATATTATTGCAAGCCGATCGCTGACGGACACTGACGAAAATTTGAAGTGGTTTTCTGATGATTGAGATACATGTTGTCGGCTAAAATGCATGCTTCTTGGGAGTACTGTAGAATTAATTAAATGGGGAGCACGACATAGCTTTCGTCATTTTGGCTGTTATAGTACAGGATTGCAGTGGTAATTTAGTAGAGCTAAAGAAATTATTACCACTTACTACTAGGAACTATTGTTATTTCTTCCTACAATAAACCTTTTCTAAGCGCCTTGTATCCTTTGGCAAAAGGCGCTATATAAATTTCTATATTATTATTATTATTATTATTTCTATGATTATGACCCACTATCATATACTAATTTGAGTAGGGACAAAATGTTTGTAAAATTTCACCCTCCAGACTCGTGCACTGCTCTGGAAGAAATATATTGTCTTCTCACTAGATAAAATTATTTGTTGGTAAATAGTAATGACCCCAAAATAATTATTATATACATGGATAAAAACCATATAATAAATAAAATTTGGATCAATAATAAGCAGTGGGCAATAGTAACATCATTAGGTTTCATATTTGTAGCCAATGATGTTATTTTTATTTGATTAAATGTAATATGGTGTACCGTATACATTCTGAATTTATATACATATAGGTGTGATCATATATATAAGTGATCGCTGTCACAGATTCCCTTCTTTTATTTTTTTAAATTTTTAACTTCATTACAATTCCTGCTCCTTCCTGTTTCCTTCCTAAATGTAATGCCCTCTTGCTCAAATATTAAACTAGCTTTTGCATTTCTCTGCTTCTCTTACATTCCTGTGAGCGCCATTTTTTACCAATCTTCTTTCTGTGTGTCCCAAATTTTTTTCTTACTAATCGTTGAAATAAATTCATGGTATTACCATTCGAATGTTTATTAGAAGTAAGCAGCACTGCCGCGTTCACATAAAGACGCATTTAACTTTTATGAATAATTCAAGTTTTGAATACCTAATCCAAGGTGTATACACTCCAATCGTTAACTTTAATGTTGATATTGCCCTTTTAAAGTACAGTAGTAGTATCCGCATGAGCTTATCTGTTCATTTTTGTATTGTAAGATTATATCTTGCATCCACTCACATTTCAGTTTGCCTAATTAATCTCAAAAGATATGCCAATCTCAGAAAGGAGCTCATCCAAGGGTCCTAAAAAATGAAGCCAAGGGCTTCTATTATAGGTTTTACAGTTTGCAATCAGATCGCAGAGGGATACTATAATTTGCTTGTAAGTAATTATTGTTAAACTGATGATGGCAGTCTGTTGTACTGCAAAAACATGTTTATATAGTTAATGTTTTTTTTTTTTTTTTTTTTAATAAATCAGTCTGGTTTAGTCTCGTTGGCTTGAAATAGTTTTAATGGCTGCAATTCCAAAATGTAAAAATATAATATAAAAGTGTTCGTAAAGTAATTTGTTCTCTGTATAAGATAGCATAGCAGGTAAACTAGAAGTTGTGTAAGTCAAGTTATAGTCTATTTTAGCATTAGGCCTATATGTAAAGTGCTTTTTGTTTACAATGTTTTACGCAGTCTGCAGATCAGTTGCGACAAGCACAAGTTCCTGGCACTGATTAGTCAGGTACGGTAAGTTTGATTTAAACGCCAGAAAGTTCCAGCGACTCTACAATATGCGGTACAGTATGTGTGCATATATGCTCAATAATAAGTCCCATTAAATATAGTGGTGCCATTAGAATAGACTACTATATGCTACGTTATTCAAGTAAAGCTAAATAGAGATTGAATTACATGCACTTGAATATCAAATTTGAAAATATTTAATGTTTTACTATTGTGTTTCTTGTTAAAAAGATTAAGAAAATGCAAAGTCCTTCTTTATGAGAACATGAAAAATGTGAGAAAGTATCGGAAATATACAGTACGGCATTGTAAAAACGAATGCGTACCGTTAGTGAGTATAGATTAGAATTTAGTATGTATGTTATGGGGCCATTGATTGGATTGAAATTTAAATAAAGGTGTGCCGAAAAGAAAAAAAAATGTTATACTATTAATTGTAAATTTGTTTATCATTTCTAAATGTATTTTAAAAATGTTATTACTGTATATTGATCAATAAATCGAAAAAAAGTGTGTAATGTTTCTGTGAATTTGAATTTAGTAGGCTACGCCCTATACCACAGTAACCCTAAATACGTCATGATGTAGAATTAATTTGCTGAAGACGTGTTTCGCGATCGAGATCGACCGCGTTTTCCAAGCCCGTTGAACACCATCTACTCTTACAATTTTCTGTCGCTTCGGTAGGTTTTCTGATCTAAAAATGGGATTTTTTGCGATGGGTTGAAGGCATAACTCTATGTATAAGAAAGCATAACTCTATGTGTTAAGCAAGCAAGGCTGCTGCTGATTATTGATTTGTAACACCAATCTGGAGACGGGTCCAAGAATTTTATAGAGGGGCCTGGGACGGACTTTCAGAGATGAGGGTCACTAGACCACTTCAGTCAGCCCCCACCCCCGTGGTTGCCGCTGCATGATAAAAACACTAACGAATATGGCACGTCTATATATGGCCGTAAATAGCACTCTAGAATATAGGCCTATTATTATTATTATATACATCCCCTTCACTGCCAAATGAGAACAAGTCATTCTCCTGCCCACACGTTGTGCCGTCAATCTTTTGCTTCCTCGACCATTGTCGTTTTGCCCAGGTTAAATTTTAAATGTGTATCAAATCCTAAATAGGCTAAAGCCTACATTAAACCCCCCCCAAAAAAAAAAATTAGTTCAACCAGTATAAAATAAAAACACTTTGCCACGCCAAACGGTTTTGAGTTTTTACACCAAATTTCATTTATTGGTATTAACATGTTCAACTGACATGCCAATACTTTGCATTTTTATTTAAAATAAAGGAAAGTAAACGGAGACCAGGCAAGATATTCCACATTGGTATAGGTGGGTACATTACTGTATATGTGCATATAGGCTCAATATCCCATTAAACATAGCGTGGTGCCATTTGCTAAGCCTTTAGTCTACAGAGCTTTCCCCCTGAAATTAAACGAAAAGCTCGGGGTAGGCGTGATTGAAAAAGATTACAACAACGTCCTCAGTATGTCCGTATGGACTGAGACAAATAGTTTTCTCAGGTATGGATAACATTATCTCTAACACAAGGGTGTGCAACACAGGCGCACCACAAGGGTGCGTCCTTTTTCCGTTCGCTTCTTACTTCAGATTACAAAACTTTGGGTAATGCAACTTCAATAATTAAATACGCGGATGACACAGTAATTTCAGGGTACCTACATGGATCTGATGTATCAGCATATGTCCAAGAGGTAAACGGATTCGTCGACTGGTGTGAACAAAATTATCTTCCGCTTAATATGAGTAAAAACAAAGATATTGTTTTCGACAATAGGAGGAAAAACTGTAACCAACGTTTGAATTTTCTGAGGAAATTGAAATAATACAATTGAAATAATACAATAAAAATGTAAATAATACAATTCTTATGAGTTCTATAGGTATGTCATTCAGAGTGTGCTTACTGTACTGTAAAACTCATTACATTATTTGCGGGGCTGTCATGTGAAAATAAAAAAACAATTGTTGAAAATTAGGAAACGTGCAGGCAAAAATATTTGTGCTGACCTACCAACTGTTAATGCTATCTATGAAGGTAGGGTTTAAAAGAAATTAAACTGAAAATTGACGATCCTACAACCTACTAAATGAGTAGGCCTACTATCTTTTTAATAGATCAGGAATTAGACTGCGCCCACATAAAGGAAATCACGATCGTTTTAGAAAATCTGCTAAATTCTTGTTAATTAAAAGATAAATCTTGACCCAGTTTGTTGATCTGTATCTTTTTTTTTTTAACGATTGTAAATAGCTACTGTATATTAAACTTGATTGATATAGGCTTTTAGGTAATGTATTTTAATCTTTAATGAATTCTTCTTAATATTTGTAAAATTTGATTCTGTTTTTGACTTTGTAGTTTTGAACTTCGTCAACGAAACAAACTTCCTTTCTTGGACAAATAAAGTTTCTGTATTATGTTTCTATATGTATGTATGTATGTACCGGTATTAAAATAGACTGCTATATGCTACGTTATTCAATTAAAGCTAAAGAGAGATTGAATTACATGCGCTTGAATATCAAATTTGAAAATATTTAATGTTTTACTATTGTGTTTCAAGTTACAAAGGTTAAGAAAATGCAAAGTCCTTCTTTAAGGCCAACTCAGACAGCGTCGTACGACGCAGCCCGACGCGATTTGTTGTTGCGTCGGGTCTGTGTGAGAACATGAAAAATGTGAAGAAAGTATCGGAAATATACAGTACGGCATTGTAAAAACGAATGCGTACCGTTAGTGAGTATAGATTAGAATTTAGTATGTATGTTATGGGGACATTGATTGGATTGAAATTTGAATAAAGGTGTGCCGAACAAAAAAATGTTATCCTATTAATTGTAAATTTGTTTATCATATCTAAATGTATTTTTAGAATTTTGTTATATTGATCAATAAATCGAAAAAAAGCGTGTAATTTTTCTGTGAATTTGAATTTAGTAGGCTACGGCCGATACCACAGTAATCCGAAATGTCAACAGATGTAGAATTAATTTGCTGGAGACGCGTTTCGCGAGATCGGCCACGTTTTCCAAGCCCGTTGAACACCAGTCCCTACTCTTACAATTTTCTGTCGCTTCGGTAGGTTTTCTGATCTAAAATTCGGATTTTTTTGCGATGGGTTGAAGGAAGAAAGCACAAATCTATGTGTTAAGCAAGCAAGGCTGCTGCTAATTATTGATTTGTAACACCAATCTGGAGGCGGGTCTAAGAATTTTATAGAGGGGCCTGGGATGGACTTTCAGAGATGAGGGTCACTAGACCACTTCAGTCAGCCCCCACCCCCGTGGTTGCCGTTGCATGATAAAAACACTAACGAATATGGCACGTCTATATATGGCCGTACTCTAGAATTGTATTATGCCTATTATATTTTGTTCTCCATTTTCATTTTAATCTTTAAAAAATTAGAGGGGCCACTACATTCCCTTCACTGCCAAACGAGAACAAGTCATTCTCCTGCCCACACGTTGTGCCGTCAATTTTTTTGCTTCCTCGACGATTGTCGTTTTGCCCAGGTTAAATTTTAAATGTGTATCAAAATCATAAATAGGCTAAGCCTACATTAAACAACCCCCCCCAAAAAAAAAAATTAGTTCAACCAGTATAAAATAAAAACACTTTGCCACGCCAAACGGTTTTGAGTTTTTACACCAAATTTCATTTATTGGTATTAACATGTTCAACTGACATGCCAATACTTTGCATTTAAAAATGAAGGAAAGTAAACGGAGACCAGGCAAGATATTCCACATAGGTATAGATGGGTACATTATATGTGCATATAGGCTCAATATCCCATTAAATATAGCGTGGTACCATTCGCTAAGCCATAGGCTACAGTAGCTTTCCCCCTGAAATTAAACGAAAAGCTCGGGGTAGGCGTGATGGAAAAAGAGTACAACAACGTCCTCAGTATGTCCGTATGGACTGAGACAAATAGTTTTCTCAGGTATGGATAACATTATCTCTAACACAAGGGTGTGCAACACAGGCGCACCACAAGGGTGCGTCCTTTCTCCGTTCGCTTCTTACTTCAGATTACAAAACTTTGGGTAATGCAACTTCAATAATTAAATACGCGGATGACACAGTAATTTCAGGGTACCTACATGGATCTGATGTATCACCATATGTCCACTGGAGAGGTAAACAGATTTGTGGACTGGTGTGAACAAAATTATCTTCAGCTTAATATGAGTAAAACCAAAGATATTGTTTTCGACAATAGGAGGAAAATCTGTAACCATACTGAGCTTACTATTAAAGGAGAACAAATAGAATAAGTCAACGAACAAAAATACCTCGGAATTATAATTGATAAAAATCGCAAATTTATTTCTCAAACTAACAATCTTTAAAAAGTCTAACCAACGTTTGAATTTTCTGAGGAAATTGAAACAACATAAGATAAATAATACAATTCTTATGACGTTTTATAGGTATGTCATTCAGAGTGTGCTTACTGTACTGTAAAAGTCATTACATTATTTGCGGGGCTGTCATGTGAAAATAGAAAACAATTGTTGAAAATTAGGAAACGTGCAGGCAAAAATATTTGTGCTGACCTACCAACTGTTAATGCTATCTATGAAGGTAGGGTTTAAAAAGAAATTAAACTGAAAATTGACGATCCTACAACCTACTAAATGAGTAGGCCTACTATCTTTTTAATAGATCAGGAATTAGACTGCGGCCACATAAAGGAAATCACGATCGTTTTAGAAAATTTGCTAAATTCTTGGCACCACAACTCGCTTGTTAATTAAAAGATAGATCTTGACCCAGTTTGTTGATCTGTATCTTTTTTTTTAACGATTATAAATAGCACTGTATATTAAACTTGATTAATATAGGCTTTTAGGTAATGTATTTTAATCTTTAATTAATTCTTAATATTTTTAAAATTTGATTCTGTTTTTGACTTTGTAGTTTTGAACTTTGTCAACGAAACAAATTTCCTTTCTTGGACAAATAAAGTTTCTGTATTATGTTTCTATATGTATGTATGTATATGTACTGGTATTAAAATAGACTGCTATATGCTACGTTATTCAAGTAAAGCTAAAGAGAGATTGAATTACATGCGCTTGAATATCAAATTTGAAAATATTTAATGTTTTATTATTGTGTTTCATGTTACAAAGGTTAAGAAAATGCAAAGTCCTTCTTTAACTCAGACAGCGTCGGCCGACGCAGCCCGACGCGATTTGTTGTGGCGTCGGGTCTGTGTGCAGGCCCGTAGCCAGGTCTTTTCAAGGTGGGGTTCTCTGGGCGTGGGGTCCAGAGGTGGCACCAGGATTTGCCCGNNNNACGGGGGGGGGGGGCGAGGCCCCCGACCGGGGGGTGCCCCGACGAGTGGTCAGATTTCCCCGACGAAAGCAAAGTGGGTCTACTAATATGTAAAATATACATATAATTTTTTTTTTCTCCCCGACGAATTGTGCAGCTATCCCCGACGGGGGCCCTCCCCCGCCCCGCTGGCGCCACCCCCGGTGGGGTTCAGGTGCCTGGGGCCACGGTGGGGTTTTTGTGTTTAATGGGTCTATAATAATGTTATAAAAGCAGTTTGGCCTATGTTTTGAAAAAGATCTATGTAATGAAAAGGTGGTAATATAATAAAATTAGAAAATATTTTCTGAGAATTGGCATGTTTAAATCACACCAAAAGATATAAAAAAAAAACCCTCATCGCATAATCAATATCAATATACTCAACACGTTTATTATTATAAAACAAAAAAAAAGCTCTTCTTTTTTCCTCCTCTTCTTCTTCTACTACTTCTTCTTGACTCTCATAATAATAGTATTATTTTACTACATGGCTAAAAAAAAAGCACAAATACTGTCATTACTACTGATAGGGCCATCGTTAAATTAAGTCAGAGCCCAAAATATAGCATAATTCGAAATTATTATTTTAAGAATTTATAACATAATACATAGCCTACTAATTAATAATAGCTCATGAGATGCACATTTCAGAATTAATAATCGTCTTTAGTATATCTTACTGAATATTTATTGTCTACAAAATGAAATATGAATTATATGCATCTTTAGAAATACAATTTCTACAATATTATTCTTGTTTTTTTATGTAGATAAATGTTCGATAAATTCTATCTTTCATAAAAAATATAAAAAAAATTAAAAAAAACCCGAAATTCAGCGCGTCTATTTTCATTCCAATC
>NW_022703041.1:216382-241764 GCF_011630105.1 Anneissia japonica | reverse complement strand
CTTCCTAGCCTAATTTTGTGACTGGCTATGATGACTGAGATGGATTATGTTGATTTATTAATAATATTTTGTTTGGGATGAAAAAAATGAGAGTCCATTTCCCCAAAATGCTCCATCAGCACATAGTTTAGTGTGTGCTATGGACATCTTTTTCATCTTTGTCTGTCAGAAGGGACAAATTGCTTATTATTTTTTGCTTTAAAGTTCTGATGGGCCTTCTAAACTGCAGCACGGTTTATGATGGTATCAAAATCAATACAAGACATAATGATCGCTTGTGTTTCCGTCACCAATCATCAATGACCCAAGCATTTTTCAACTCGGTAGCCATCAGGTTGCCTCGTGTCTGGGACCAGCTCCCTAGATTGTTAAGCGATGCTGCAGTTTTAGAAAGCCCATCCTCTTTTCTTCGTAAGGTTTTTTTGTATTTTGATTCGCTGTAATGTTTGATCTTTTAATGTGTTGCTGAATTTGGGGTTGGGTAAACCGGCTTTGCTACAGTGATTTGGTTCACTCTGGTTGTCCCTGGTCTCCCCAAATTTCAGCTTTTTTGTTGTTGTAAATGATATGAAATTAAAGGAAATGACAGTATGGCTATGGAGTATGGAATTTTCATAACCACACAATCCACAATCAGGTGATTAAGTCGCAAAACTTTAGCTGCATTTGTTGGATTAAGTCGCAAAACTTTAGCTTCGTTTGGTGGCACCATTTACTCTAGGTAGACGGAGACCGGTTTCGTTACCGGTTGGTACATTTCTTACAAACATTCAGCCAAAGGCCAGTGAAAGTTGAGACGGCAGACTGGTTTTTATCGATGTTTGCCATCCTTATGTGTGCCATCGTAAAGTCATGGTTTGCTGGAATTGCGTTTTAATTTAAATCTCCGAACTTCTGAAGCTGAGATATTCTATGAACGTAGGCGGGTGGGACTCATTCAAAAATTCGAGGGGGTTCGCTAGAAAACAGGGGGGTTCGCTAGAAAAGGGGGGTTCGCCCGAACCATAAAAACCCCCCCTGGCTACGGGCCTGGTGTGAGTTAAACGCAGACGCGATGGTGTGCGTCGGGGGAAGTCGCGTAGTAGAATATTAAACGTGTTTAATATTTCTCACGACGGCTTAAGACTGTCCCCGACGATAAATCGGGTCGGACTGCGTCGGCCGACGCTGTCTGAGTTGGCCTTTATGAGAACATGAAAAATGTGAAGAAAGTATCTTAAATATACAGTACGGCATTGTAAAAACGAATGCGTACCGTTAGTGAGTATAGATTAGAATTTAGTATGTATGTTATGGGGCCATTGATTGGATTGTAATTTGAATAAAGGTGTGCCGAAAAGAAAAAAAATGTTATCCTATTAATTGTAAATTTGTTTATCATATTTAAATGTGTTTTTAAAATTTTGTTATATTGATCAATAAATCGAAAAAAAGCGTGTAATTTTTCTGTGAATTTGAATTTAGTAGGCTGCGGCCGATACCACAGTAATCCGAAATGTCAACAGATGTAGAATTAATTTGCTGAAGACGCGTTTCGCGAGATCGGCCACGTTTTCCAAGCCCGTTGAACACCAGTCCCTACTCTTACAATTTTCTGTCGCTTCGGTAGGTTTTCTGATCTAAAATTCGGATTTTTTTGCGATGGGTTGAAGAAAGAAAGCACAACTCAATGTGTTAAGCAAGCAAGGGTGATCATTAATTTGTAACACCAAATAGAGGCGGTTCTAAGAATTTTATAGAGGGGCCTGGGATGGACTTTAAGAGATGAGGGTGACTAGCCTAGACTACCTCAGTCAGCCCCCACCCCCGTGGTTTCCGCTGCATGATAAAAAACATTAATGAATATGGCACGCCTAGATGGCCGTAAATATCACTCTAGAATTGTAATAGGCCTATTTTATTTTTTTCTCTATTCATTAAAAAAAAATAGAGGTGCCCTCTTCACTGCCAAGCTAGAACAAGTCATTCTCCTGCCCACACTTGTGCCGTCAACCTTTTGCTTCCTCGACCATTGTCGTTTTGCCCAAGTTATATTTGTATATATAGGCCTATAAAACATCCTTATTAAACCTCAGGTACACACTCGACATACAATTTTAAATGTGTATCAAAATCATAAATAGGCTAAGCCTACATTAAAACTTTGCCACGCCAAACGACTTTGCGTTTCTACACCAAATATTAATTTCATTTTATTGGTATTACCTGTTCAACTGACATGCCTTTTTCCAATTATTTTATATATATATATATATTTTTTTAAATTTATTTATTTATTTATTTTTTATTTTTTTTGTGGAAGCGGTTTGGCGCAACGGGAAAGGTTTGGTTTCCCAATATCGAGGTTGGGGTTTCAATCCCTCGCTGTGCATTTCGCTTGTGTCCTTGAGCAAGACACTTTATCTGTATTGTTTTACGCAGGAGTATAAATGGGGACCTGGTGGGGTTACCTGCTCCTGCGCTGATTACCAGCAGCAACACTTAGCATGTGGACCCAATGACCAGGGGAAAAGAACTTCAGCACTTCGTAACTGAAAAGAAAGGTGCTATACAAGTAACAAGTAACAAGAACATTTTTATTAAAAATGAAGGAAAGTAAACGGAGACCAGGCAAGATATTCCACATCAAAAACATATTTCCAACAACATATTATACTCAAATTACGCCCCTATAGGGCAATCCCTGCAAGGTTGGATTGCTATAAACTGCTGCTGTAGGCCTCCTTTGCATGTGTGTTTGGATATCCACTCTAAGGCAAAGTGGCACTTTATCTTGCAGTCGCTAAGTAAATGACAAACGGCAGCAAGTAAAGGCCAAGAAAAAAACCCCGGATAAACAATAAAATTGTGCCCCTACAAATACGATCCGGCGAGCCAACAAAGTACAACTGACGATGATGATAAATTACTATTGTGATATTATGAAAGAGTGGGGTATTTTGATATTGTGAATAGATACCGTACTCGCTTGAATAAGCGCCCCCTCATAAGATTTTCTTTTTAGCAAGTCAATAATCCAAACAATCCTGGGACTGCGGTTGTTGGCACGACTTGAGCTGTAGATAGAAACACATTATTCTTTGGTCAATATCAAAATGAGGATATTGACCGGAGAAGAATGTGTTTCCGATCCATGGAGAGACAGTATATTCTTTTTCCGACCTTTAGCGCATTCTCATCTGAGTTTTCAAGAAAAAAAATGCAACTGATCCTGCTAATCAATCGGCCGATGGCCAACAAGCTATAACCACTACCCACCACCATTAATTGCATCTGCTATTTTGCTGTTATAAATATTCACGCGTTTTTGTCATGAGCCATGTTCTCTGGAAGATTATCTTTTCTAACCACCATTCGTAATGTCCTCATATAATATATTTTTCATTCAAAAGGTGCCTCTTGAATTTAATAATTCCCCATAAGAACCCCTCGATTTTTATTTTATTTCCATAAGCGCCCCCTCAATTTCCACTCTGTTTTCATAAGCCACCCGTTTAAATAAGCGCCCCGTTTGAATAATCGCCCCTCAGAAAGTGCAAAAAATATATTTTAAGCGCCCGGGCGCTTATTCGCGCGCGAGTATTAGACCCAATGAATCATTAGCATTTTGTTAGAGAATGGCTTATGAAAGTCAATGAATCATCTAATAAGTATGACCCAACAAATAATACAACAATAACATAATAAGTAGGCCCACACAATACCTGCCTAGAAGTATAATAAAAGGCATTTCATTTCATATTGGGATAACTCCACTTCCTGATTGGCTGCAAACCGGAACTTCGCATTGTTTTGGAATGAGTAACACCAGAAGCCCGCCACCAATCTACATACCGCCAGCTCAGATTTAAGTTCGGCGGCGTAACAACGGAGTCCAGGTGATCGGTAGTAGAAGCACAAGTATTTTCGTCAAGAATTGGATAGAGTACATATATTTTTCTATTTCTGAGTAAGTCTAATTTAAACAAGGTTGTGTTTTTATTTATTACATTTAAAATAATAATTCCACGATTTTTATTAACGTAGGCCTACTTGTATCTCACCTGCCGACGTACGTACCGTCTTCATCCTGACTGAGTACACAAGGCATGGATGTCCCCGCCCTTGTGCTACCACGGTACGATGATATTTAGTCCTATTATTTAAGTTTAAGACCATCATTGAACTACTTAAGTAAGACTATTTTGGTATCTACATGATAGGTTGCGACATTATGTTATTAAGAAGACGTCAATTACCTACGTGTCTTATCGTTTTTTGTTTTTTGTCGAGGGGTTCTTGTGAGTCGGGTGGGCCTACCGTAGGTCTATGACTTGTATGCCCATTGTCGTCGTCGTCGGTAGAATATGGTAGAATCAAGGCGTTCATTCATGCGGGGGTCGTGCCAAGGTAGGCCTACATCATCTCTAATTGATACTGTATACGGGTATACCAGGATGCGCATAAAGAGATAAAATATTATTCACCGTGGATAGGATTAATTCTCTTTTATTCGCTATTTTAATGCACTACGCATGTCGGAAAAATATTCCATTTGTTAAGCTGACTAAAAGCCAATTCTCAATTTATGTCCATGGCCCACATGTATGGAACAATAATATTGATAGTAAAATAAAAACGTCAAATACTCTTATGACTAGACTTAGGAAACTCCTAAAAAAGGAACTTACTTCAAATATAGGTACTTTTACGATCTCTCTTTTGTTTTGTTTGTTTTATATCGTCCTTGTTTTAACTTTTTGAATCCATTTAAATGACAGCTGAGACAAAGCCTAGGCTTCTAAACTGGTCCCTCACCATTATGTTTTTGTTGTCTTTGGTGAATAAATGTCACGTTGATTGATTGATTGATTGATCCTGTTTCCAACTTTTAAGATTAAAAGTGCATTATTCTTTTATAATTAATTCTACTATAGGCCATCTTTCTTTCAATTCAAGATTGCACAAGTCAAAACAATCTGTCCCCCATACAGCATCACTTCCCTACCACAGAAAAGGTGATGATGAGACTGGTGTACTGGAATATGACAAGTTGCACAGAAGCTGTAGTTGCATACTGTATTATTTTAATAAAGACACAGGACCAACAACTACTGTGCCACAGGGGTTAGATGTGTATAAGAGACAGGAGCCATGTTCTCTGGAAGATTATCTTTTCTAACCACCATTCGTAATGTCCTCATATAATATATTTTTCATTCAAAAGGTGCCTCTTGAATTTAATAATTCCCCATAAGAACCCCTCGATTTTTATTTTATTTCCATAAGCGCCCCCTCAATTTCCACTCTGTTTTCATAAGCCACCCGTTTAAATAAGCGCCCCGTTTGAATAATCGCCCCTCAGAAAGTGCAAAAAATATATTTAAGCGCCCGGGCGCTTATTCGCGCGCGAGTATTAGACCCAATGAATCATTAGCATTTTGTTAGAGAATGGCTTATGAAAGTCAATGAATCATCTAATAAGTATGACCCAACAAATAATACAACAATAACATAATAAGTAGGCCCACACGTGTATGCCAGTCTACAACAAGCGTCGCCTAAATGTAATAATTAGCACGCTGAAATAGGCTAGTAAATAAGTTTAACTGGGTTCGTAAATAATATTGTCCTCAAAATATTGTGGCTGAGACATGAGCCGATTAAACGTAGAAATAGGAAACCTAGAAATATAGTAAAAACGCTGAATATAGTACTCCAGCATCGCGACATGCCGACGTTGGTACGAGTAGGTTAGTCTACAAACGTCGCCTAAAGTAATTGATTTTACCCGGCAGAACAAAAGAAGGAAACTCCGCTTTTCAGTTGTCTCAGGCGATTGATTTTTGACAAACAATGACCTTTCAGAGGTCAAATTGCTGTCAAGAATATGAATTGGCTGCTTCGCAGCAATAATATTAATAATTTACATTTATATGGCGTATGTTGCACAGTATGCACTTTACATAAAATTATAAAACAAAAAAACATGTTGACTATAAAATAATAATATTAATAAGGTGTGGTGGCAAAACTGTGCTAGGTATTAAAGGGTCAATCATCTGCCTCTGCGCTGGCGCAATCCCGGTCCCCTACCTAGGTGGCACGAACAAAGGAGCAGGTTTAACATTTGCCCTGCCACAGGCGACCGAGTGCTCAGTCTGTGACCAAGATAGTGGCCCCAAGAGACAAAAGATGACTGGCAAATAGAAGTAACTTGCTGCATATGGTGATGACTTCCATGAGACAATTGATAAGATAGTAAAAACGTGCAGACATAATAAATTTGCGGAAGATAGGTTATTGTTTCTGTGAAATTCTTGTTTGCTTACGGGAGTGCGAGAGGCCACCCCAAATTCTCGGGAGGCTCCCGCGACTTAAAGGAGACTTGGGAAACAATGTGCGAATATCAAATCACTTTCCAATGCTCTGCTAATTGTGTTAATTTTAATTCTCTAAATAATTACTGAATATATTTATTTTTTCAATCTCAATTGTTGAGTCGGCAAATTATCTTTTGGACAATCATCATTGTATGTATTGTACATGTATGCCAAATGAAATACAATAATACTTTTACTGGTAGTACAAATCTGAAATTTTCAAGAAATAAGTAATAAACAAACATTCTTTGATACACACTCATTTAATCAAATGAGCCTTCTTTTCGTGGTTGGTGCTTTGTTTGGGCTGGTGTGCCCTCTTGTAGAAAGCTTACATTAATATCCACATTGTACTGAAATGGTCCCCTAGGACCCCAGGTTGATTTAAGGCATGGAGACATATTTACGTGTGAATAGAAATGATGTATAAAAATAATTGATCCCTAACTAACAACGGGAGCGTCAGGATTTGCCTGACAGGGGGTCCAATGTCCCTGACAGGTGGGGGCCACACTCCCTGATGAGAAGCGTGATCAGATGTTGCGCAAAATCTCTCAGAAGTGATCCCCAAATACTACTACAATTTATGTATTTTAAATGCTTACCTACTGTACACTGTAAATGATTTTAGAGTCTAATAATATGTAGAAATTGTAATATATTTTGTCCTCCCTGACAAAGTATATTTCTTCCCCTCCCCCAATGGCACCACCCCTGCTAATAACTTAATATAGTATTAAATAGTTAGCACCATTTCTCTGCTTCTTTCAGCAAAATTGTTACTTGTACATTATGAATATAATTTATTAATATAATTAAAAGCATAATTAAGTTCTTGTTAATTTTCATTTCAGATATTGCAGTATCACAGTTATTGAATGATGAGTTTAATACTTGATGTATGGTGTGGAGTGTTTCTTATCTTGGTCATTCCTTCAGGTATAAAGTACAATACTTTTTTCAAATTAGAAAACATAGACTGATCCTTGCATAAAGCTCTAGGCCCATGATCATTATCTGACTTTACTGTCATTATTTTAAATTTTTTTCTTGTTATCTTTTTTCTTTCTTTTTTTCCTTTTTTTTATTAAAGCAATTAACCTGTTTAAATATAAGAATGCAGCTTTAAACTATTACAGTATATATTAACTACTACCTTTTTAGAATGCATTAATGACACATAATAACATATTTTAAAAAATCAATACAATTGATACGCTAAATAAAGGAGAAGTCCTAAAAGTAAAAAAAGACATAAAGATGAGTTGAATAATTTTTGTTTAGGTTATATACCACAAACAATTGTTAAAAAAGCTCACTTTTCATTAAATATATCACCTTTTAGGTTAGATTGTGCACCTTGCCATTTATATAGTACTTTATGACCTTGCTCATAATTTAAGTATTTTTTTATGCCATTTACAGAGTGATATTTTACATATAACATAAAAATTGTAGTGCCTCATCATAACTTGTGACATTGGTTGGTGACTACAGACTACGTGGAGATGGTTGAATTAATATAATACAGTATTAAACAATTGAAGTTAATTGTCCAAATCCTTTTTCATATATTTTGATGGTGAGCATTCCCATGACTGCTGAGAAGAAGCTATTTTTATGACCTAGAAAATTCTTGAAAACTGACTTTTTAGGAGTCTGAGAGGGTTGCATGCATTATTTTATAATAACAACTAATTTTGCAGTGGAGAATTTTTTTTCAGGACCTTGAAATGTAGACACTAGAATTGCAAGTATCTTAACCATCAAAACATTCTTCCAGAGCCTTCCTATCTTATTCCCTTTTCCCTTCTTTACTTGCACCTTTCTAAAAAAATGTCAAAATAAAAATTTTTTTTTATCTATTTTTACTTTTTTGATATTTTTATTGTGTCTATAAATTTGGCAACCCACTCGACAGAGATTTGAATCTCTTTGGGAAGCCAGCCTCCTTTTTGTCTGTCTTTTTGGTGTGTTCTTTTTGAAATCTGTTGAGGCAAATAAATGAATTGAATTGAATTGAAAATGTGATGAATATACATCCTGATATGTTTCAGATTTTTCAATGGGTGAAGAAGTGGTCGTGACACCATCATATTCCAAAGAGGGTAACACTGCAATAATTGAATGCAAGTATTCAAATATTCAGTTAACTGTTCTGAGTTGGTACCGAGCTAATGAAGATGAACAACAGGTTGGAGATCTACTTGTCAGTAACAAGATCACCTCAAATGGCCGATATTCTTTAAACACTACCAGTGACAATAGTGGTGATTTATACATCACCAGTACTACAAGGGATGACACAGGAAATTACTTATGTACTGTTGTTTCTTCTACTGGCACTCTTCCTTCTGATGTTGCCAGCCTTACAGTGCAGTGTAAGTTTGTACAGTATTACAAATTTGGTTGTGTGTGTGTGTGTTTTTTTGTTTTTTAAGTGGTAATCAGCAGTATACTTATACTGTATATGAAATTGTGATGAATAATTGTGAAAATAGCTAACCTACGAAGCGGTTGGCTGAGAGAGGTAATGTCCCTGCCTCATGTGTTGTCCCAGTTCAAACCTGGTCAGCGTTGGGTTTAATTGGAATGTGATAACTTGGCCTCTTGAATAACCCTGACATGGCGAGTTGAGTGGAGTTGAATAGCTTGGTGGTTAAGATGCTTGCCTTCCAATTCTAGGGTCATGGGTTCAATTCCTGTCAGTTGCAGGACTTTTTCTCATGACCAAAACAACTCCACTCCCTAAACCTCATATTGATATTTTGTTAGTGTAAAGCATCATGTTTGTATGTTTGTCTTGTGTGTCGTGGACTGTTTTGTGTGTACTGGGCCCTCTGGGAGAAAAGTAATTTGTTACTGAAGAGGAAACCCAGTATAAATAACAAAATAAATTTTAAAAATTAAATAAAAAGCCTGATAAGGAAGATGTTTGTATTGATGTATCTCACATCATGTATTTGTGTGCTGCTGGAATACTGTGGATCCCCAGGGTCCCAGCCCAACTACAAACAAAATGAAAGAATTATTATTATTACCTGTATTATTAGTGTTATTATATTATTATTACTATTATTTTTATTATTATTATTATTACTTTTATTATGATTAATGAAATACATCCATCATGTTTGAATTTCAAAATATATCAGATGCAGTGATAATTTTATATGGATTTTTTAATTAATTAATTTATCAAAGATATGTGCTTTCTATCTTAATTTATTTCTCCTGATGAATGGATCCATCAATTGATGAACCGGCACAATACGCCAAAAATACAGGCGTCTCTGCTGCCTACAGTAGGTAATAAGTTTGTGGGTAATATTTGTCGGCCTACAGTAAGTCCTGCTTCAATTCTCACAGACTACATTCAATGCAAAAGCATCCTACCAGGTAGCATTACTTCTGGGTCAAGAGACACAAACATTGCTAAAGTACCTTGACAAGGGACCCAAACGAGTGGTTCAAACCCCTGACCCTATAGAAACCTATAGACTGACAGCCCAAACTGCAATCACTGTTAACCACTCCAAAGGTCAATTTTTTCTTTTATATTGCAACATAGAATAATCACAGGTAAACAAAGTCAAGTAGACTGTATGTAAATGCTAAGTCAAAGTGAATGAGTGGCAATTTGTATTCTTCCCCAATATGGGTGCCTACAGTAACCCGTACCAGCGATAATAATAGAAGTTTTGTGCAGCTTATTCAAGACCAGTGCTCATCACACTGCTTGTGTCCTTGGGCAAGACATGCATCTCTTCACCCAGGAGTATAAATGGGTACCTGGTACAGTAGGAGGTGAATGATTCGGTATGATATTCTAAAGGCCAACTCAAATAGCGTCGTATGACGCAGTTCGATGGAATTGTTGACGCAGTTCGATGCGATTTGTTGTCGCGTCGGGTCTGTGTGAGTTAAACACAGACGCGATGGTTTGCGTCGGGGGCAGTCGCGTTGTAGGATATTAAACATGTTAATATTTCTCACGACGGCTTAAGACTGTCCCCGACGATAAATCGAGTCGGGCTGCGTTGGCCGACGCTGTCTGAGTTGGCCTTAAGTAGTGCTGATTATAGGCATACTTTTTGGGAATTCTCCTCAGAGAGCAGAGGAGAATGCATTTTTTATATCATTGATTTTGTAACTAATTAGCAGGGGAAAAGCATGTGTGCTATAATAATAATAATAACAACAACAACAAATATAATATGACGTACGGGTGTTTGATTATGTAAGGCTTTCATATTATTGTTTTTTTTTTCCCTGTTTCTTATCAGACCTTGATGTACCAAGTCTTACAGTGCCCTCATCTCCTGTCCCAGAGGGCAGCACAACAACACTATACTGCAGCTTGCCAGATGGGGTCCCAACTCCAATTGAATTTTTTTGGATGAAGGACAATGTGTTGCTTGATCTTACAAACAATGCCAGATTAAGGGGTTCCCTCAACAACCAGAACCTGACAATTGAAATGGTAGATGTCAACGATGCTGGAGACTACAGTTGTCGAGCAGAAAATAGTGTATATTCTGGTACTGATGGAAGAACTAGTAATATTATTAAATTGGAAATCTATTGTAAGTAACCACTTAGCATTTCATTGTATTCAGTGAAAGACTTAATTTAAAACATAACAATACACTTGATATTTAATTAAAATTTAAAAATTTAATTGAATTAAATGAGATTTTTTTTTTTAAAGAATAAAGCTTAATTTTTTTGTACCATTTGTAAAATGTCTATACATGTACAGTATTTTCAAAAGTTTTTTTATCAGGACCTGTATTTATGTGTCTTCTGAATTTTGAATATGTTTTATGACTCATTATCAATTGTCTGTTTTCATATACTGTAAATCTAAATGTTCATTTTTTGTACTTATTATTTGCATGTCTTATAATTACTGTAAGTATTTTAATCATAATATATGTATTTTATATTGCATTGTTTTTGTGGACTAACTAGCTTACCATCTGGGATTGATGGGAGATTTATTTTACCAAATAAATAGAAATAAATAAATAAATATGCTTTAAACAAATCTGACAGGGATTTTTTTTGCTGTATATTCAACAGAAATATTTTTGGCTTTATCCATTACAGATACAAGAATAACCTCATTGAGTTGGGTAGGTGGTGTGGTAACGTGTATGGCAGAGGGCAACCCCACACCTGCTGTCATGATTGAAGTTGACTCGTCAGTTGTTGACTCTGGAAGTTTAACTGCATCAGCAAGTGTTCCATGTGATACTACATCAATTGTCAAATGTTCTTCAGACAATGGAGAAAATCAAGTTATTTCACAAGATATCGCAGCATGTAGTGGTAAGTGTAGCTCATTAAATATAAACTGTCTGTTTGATGTGAGTGGATCGGTTAAAATATTTCAACTTGATTTTGTTAATCCAAGGCAATTTAACAAAAGGATGCACATCTTGGGAGTACAAAGGATATAACTCTTCCATCAACATTCAATTCAATTTAATTTCGATTTATTGGTCAAACACGCAGATAAAAACATGTTGGAAACTTTGGCTGAGTGTACATTCTGAACATTGTCTACAACCGAACCATAATTAATTATCAGGGTATTACAAATTACTCATGTGCATGTCAGTTTCAATAATAATCGCACATAGTGACTGAAATTATATTTGTTATTCCAACATTAATTTTACCAATGAGTCGTTGTTCCGGTGGTTCGTGAGACGCTTCGCAGAAAAAATAAATTTTTTGTATCTACTCAAATGTTTGTTTTGTGCACCTTAGTCCAAAATTGTCAAAATGACAGTTTAATGTTATATAAGAATATGGATTTTTCATAAAAATTGTAATTTTTCATTTGTTATAACATTTCATTTTGTTGGTCAATTTTCACGAATCAAATTGTATTTTATAGAAGCACTGACATGCTTGTGGTCAAAAGAAATCACCATAACACCATAAAATGTATGACATGCATAGACTAAAGATCAAAGACTGTATGCATGCGCTGTATGCATGTGAGCGGAGATAAGCGTCCTGTTGTTGAATTGCCTTGGTTAATCTAACACCTGATTCATAGTGAGAAATGAGATATTCCACTGTAGCAGGAATATCAAATCTCTCACAGGCACAATTGTCTCTCAGAAATGTCATGTAATTCTATGAATAAGCATAATTCCCTCGCAAACTACAGTAACTCTAAATTAAGGTTGCATACAATAAAGAATATCGTATCATATCGTATCGTATCGTAAATGCCTTCCCTAAAGTCAACTGGTTATGGCCATGGTGCTGTGCAGCTGCTGGGGCCCTTAGATTTACTGTATATAGGTGCTGAGTATTGAGACCTGCAGGTCCAGCTACTCATTCTTTTAGGTATTAAGGTCTATTAAATACAGTAGTAAATAATAGAGTAGTCTTTCCAAAATAGATGAAATTTATTTTTATTGTGCTTTAATTGGTTTTTAAGTTTCAGTTATTTTCATTGGCTTTAACAGTATGGTGATTTTTGGGTCGCACAGGTGGAGGCACCGTGTAGTTGAATAATAGGGCGTTTGTGTATAAATAGACTTTCTTACAATTGTTGCACAATGATATTGATATCAATATACTGTAACTTTGTGAATTATACAATAAGATTGCATGTGTTTAGGATTAAGTGCCACAAAACAGGCATGCTAAGATTACATATTAAATTTAAATCTATACCTTAAAGCAAAATTTTGTTTGTCATATTAATATCAAATGTCATTATTTATTAGAGTAGTCAAATCTTGTGGAATGAGACATGTCATTAATAAAATGTTGTGCTATATTGCTAATAATGTTATTTTATTTATTTATTACATATCTTGCACAACAATTACAAATCAGGAAATTGCCAGAGGGGTGCCAAGAGGACACCATGGGCTGAGAGCCCAACACAAGTGTGGGTATCATCTAAACCTCTGGACAAACAAACAAACAATAAATAACAAAACAGCATGAAGGCAAAGATGACACATCAGTTTGAAATAGCCAATAAAAAGATAGATAAAATAGAAATACTATTTATTTTTTAAAATTTATTGTGGAAATTAAATATATAAAAAACTGTGTGCTGTGCAAAAGCATGTTAGTGCATGACAGCTCACTTGCATGTATGCCTTTACCCATGATGCCTAGCATTAGTTATTTCTTTGTTTCTTAAGATGGTTGCCAGCCAAATCCTTGTCGAAATGGTGGAGTTTGCATGTCATCCAACACTAAGGCTTTTCAGTGTAAATGTACATCAGGATTTCAAGGTGTTACTTGTCAAAATGGTATGTTACCTTTTCTCCTTTCCCGCACTCACTTTTTTTGTTTACAGATACTATTAGCTTGAATTTCACATGAATTTATATAAAAGTTTATTTTATGTTTCTCTTGAGATTTTTTTTCTTTTCTTACAAATGCCATCAATGGCCATGATATGCTTTCTTGAGGTGTATCTGTATTTTATGATAAAATTTTAGCATTTCATTTTTATATTGCACCTTGAGATAGTTTTATTGTTTATTAAGGATGCTTGCACTCATGGTAATCCTCAGGGTATTGTATTCTCATTTTAACGTTTAGTTGTATTGTAGGGGTTTAGCCAGAAAAACAAAATAGGCCATCCAAAATGGAAGCCAGTGGGCGTGGCACTGAGTCGATGGGCAGGCCACGTCCATCTTTAGGAATCCACACTGAATATTGGTATGAAAACAACGTACATTCAATCAATAAATTTTGTTTTTATGTAACATTCAATGGATTTGAAGAATATAAAGAATTTGCTAAAGGTAGACCAGGCTCAATTAGGCTGAGTTCATTAGGCCAAGCCGTCACGGTAAAAGTGGCCATCCTAAATAATTGGAGGCCGTCCAAAAGACGGCTGGACAGCTCGCTGGCTAAGCCTATGCCTGGTAGTTGAATAAGATAAAGAATAAAATTAAACATCACAAGGGGTTTGAGACAGGTAGTGGGAATGTGGGGCAACAGTATGGAGTTGAGAAAGAGAGAAATTAATTAAGGCTATGTTTAGCTGGATGCATTCAATAAATGCAATACTACCTACCATTTGAGTGCAGGTGGGCATATTGTAGAGAAACAGGCCTACGTGTCCTTGTACACATACACATTATTTTGTAATGAACAGTATTCTACTGTTCAGAATGTTTATAGTATAAAATAAAAATGAAATTGTTGATAGACAACACAGTAAACAATGTTTATGTTCGTGATTTACTGACACAAGTTACTGTAGACCTTTTGCTATAATATTTGAATATCAAACATCAGCACGCTTCTCAAAAATACTAGTTAATACGGTATCAATACAGTCAATCACCAAAATTGTACTTGCATTTCTTCATTGGTTATGTTTAGCCTCTTTTTGTAAATATATAAATATACAGTAACAGAAAAGAAACTTTGACAAGCATAAGGTGATTATGTTCCATTTTGCATGACAGTATTTACTTATTTACAGCATCTCTACTACTATGTATCACAAAACACAATGGCATCCATACAATTATTATTGTTTAAGGACAGTACATGGAGTCGGTGAACAAGGAGAAATCAACATCATTTTTAAAAAAAGATATCGTAGAATATATGATTTATAGTTTTATTTTAAAAATAAGAGACAATGGAGAAAAGAGTGCAACTGTTGTGTAAAGGTCGGGGCTGGGGAACAGATATCAGGGCAACAGTGCCCTTGATAAACCTCTTTTAACATAGAAACACAAAGTCAGGGGGGAGGGGTTGGAATGTTTTAATAACCCACACGATTTAAGTATAATTGAATATTGTTTTATTTTGTTTGCTTTTACATTCATGAATTTAAATTAAATAAATCAATGTGCAGTAGCCTACCATTTATAAATTCAGAAGTGATCTTGGAATGGCGTGATGTAATTGAAACAAATACATTGATCAGTTGTTCTACAAACCAAGTCAATAGCAACCCCAGTAACCTATATGCAGAAATGTATTCATGTCCTAACGAAAAAATGACAACAAAACTTGCATGTAAATGTAGGTTTAAATAACATCGACTTAACCATTGACCCCACTTCAATTTATATTGTTAGGGGACATCTTGGAAGCCAACCTTAATTTACTGAATAGATATTGCTGTCCTAATTTTATGAACTAATGCTTATTTCACAGCTACTGTATAACCTTGCATATACAAACAGTTGGTAACTAACACATTTATGCCAAGTAGGTTATTTCTTTTAAGTCTGTTCATGTTATCATTACCAACATTTTAAGTACTTTGTTAAGTATTGCCCAACTTTGTTTCAACTCGGAACACACAGAAACTATATTCACTGCTCTCAATTTCTGCATCGTATCATTTTACTGTTAGTCAATATTATTCATAATTCATTCATAATTTATAATTTATTCTCAAAATTGAAAAGTAAAGATTCTGGTTCTAGTAGGCAAAAAGGGAACATGTGCCTGTACAAGATGCCTACAAGATTTATGTTCATTTGAAGTTTGGATCAGTAAAGCAATATCACCTTATTTTTATAAAAAGTCTCACAGCCAATACTGACTTTTTCACATTACATCATTACACTCCTTACCCATGCATTCAGTGGAACTTTGTTTGCCTCACCTCACAATTTACTCTCCCACTCTAGTTGCTTACCCACTCATTGGTTGGCAGTCAGTTATACATTACCTCATTACATTCCCAGTCCCACAGGAGTCTCAAGGAAAATTGGGACAGCCTCCCGCACTCTTGCAATCAAATAATCTCCCGGAAATTAACCCATCTCCGCAAATTCATAATATTTTCACAGCTTTATTATCAATTTTCTCATGGAAGTCAGTGCTGATGGGTATAACTATGTGCAACAAAAAAAAATTAAAAGTTCATTAATCAGATCAGTGGCAGATTCAAAGGAGGGGAAGCTGGCCCGAGTCCCCTAAATATTCCAAAATTATGCAAAAATTGGGTAGAAATTAAAATTATATTCAAATTCAAGAATGAGAGTGCCATTTCCGGACATCTAGAGGTGCAATAATCATAACTTTTCTTACCTTGGCTCCAACCATGGTTGAAGTGGCGAATTCAAGGGGGAGGAGGCAACCGGCCTGCCCTTCCCCCTCCCTAAATTTTTGAAAATTATAAAAAAAATGGAGAAAAAAAGAAAATTATATTCAAATTTAAGTCCGAGACTGAGAGCACCATTTCCGACAATCTAGAAGTGCCATTATCACAACTGGGCCCGCCTCTATTTCGAATTCCTGGATCTGCCGCTGGGTGGGACTGATGTGGTCTAGTCCCTCCCCCCTTTGACTGAAACCAGCCTACACGCTGGAGGGACCACAAGTATGCAAATCCTAGCCATTTCTAAAAATAATAGAAAGGCTGTCAATGTTCAGACAAATGTGATTTACTCCTATAGGTGTCATTACATCATCATGCTCAACATAATCATCATAATGTTGACCATGGAATACCTCTAATGCTCTGTTCATACTATTATTTTTTAAATATATTTTGCCTATAATAGGGCATGCATGATAATATCACACCTGTATATGGGCATGATGATGTCCTATCACATCAGAGAATAACTGGAAAGTAAAAGGTATTTTTCTTTGAAAAAATTTATAGTGTGAAATCCATTCTTGATAATTATGTTTTGCAGCAGATGACGGCTCTAATGTTGGTCTTATTGTAGGACTTGTAGTTGCTGTCATTGTTATTGCTATTGTTATTGTTTTTCTATACTGCAGAAATAGTAAGTGCCACTCAATTATTGACATACCCTGTTCAGATATGCTTTACATTGTGCTGTTAGTATTCATATATTTAAAAGACACCAGCAAAAAATTTAAGAAAACGCTAAAAAATATATAATATTATGCATTTCCAAAAATCACACTAGTCGTCAATTTTCACTAAACCACAGGTTGAATTACTGAAGGTCCATTTACTTGAAAAAGATGCCTTCCTCTTCTACAAAATGGAGGCCTGATTCACTTTTAAAATAGATGCTGCCCACTTTTTCAGTGGCAGTTATCACATTTTTAATTAGGTCCTAAGTATCAAACAAATGTCATTTACTTACTGTATGTCTTTTTTTTTGTTTTAGGAGATAAAATGTCAGAAACAAAGTAAGTCACTAAAATTGCTTTATTATGCATACACAAGATGATTTTTTACTTGTATACAGTACATTATTTTGATTTGTTAACTTAATACACTGTAGGTACATTGAAATAAGCTTAACTATAATTTAGCGTAGTATCGGTAATGAATATCAAACCAAACCTACTATACTAAGTTCATTTATAATAGAACATCAGCAGGCCCAATTGATGAGCCTCACATGCTTGTGTTACCAAGGGGTCATGTAATGGTGATTCAAATAATGTCAGAGATCATATATAAATATATTAGTATCTAATGGAATGATAAAGAATCCCTTAGTATGTTAAATTGTTTCAGAAGATTAGATTTAAAACTTCTGTTTTTTTATGAGGAATGAATCTTTGAATACTCATGATTTATTGCTTTTAACATTTAATTTTGTTCTATACATAGTGTTGGGTATAGTTCGAAGCCAGCAGATGTGGAAGTAAAAGGGTCTGATAATGCTGCTCGTGTCCCGTTAAAGGGTGGTCCTGGCTATGAGGTGATGCCCTCTATGACCAAAACAAGTTTGGGTATGAATAGAGACCTACAGAAGAGTAATGTAAGTCATTATATATAATTGTTTATGTTAGATATGAAGGTACATTCTAGTAGCTTATTTGCCACCTGAATGGTTTATCTGTTAGCTTGCAAGTATAGTAAGATATTAGTGGAAGTGATTAACTTGGTGGTTAAGATGCTTGCTTTCTGATTCCAGGGTCCTGGGTCCAATTCCTGTTATAGTAAATTTTTCCTCCTGCACAAGACAACTCTTTGCCTCATAATGAGACTAAAGCTGGGCACTCGCTGCATCGTGCGACAGTCGTACAACAAATCCACCTCTGCTTCTGGTGAGCGATAGATGACGTAACGCCTTTTGCTGATTGTCAGTGGCAGTCTGAACGGATCCTCATTGAAAAGCGATCCGTTGCTTCCGCGCTGTCGCATGCATTTGTCGTTGCGTTGCTGTTGCGCGTAGTGAGTAACCGGCTTTAGTTTATGTACTGTAGAGTATTTTGTGTATATGTTGTTTTTGATGGGATTGCCATTTTACTGTTTGGCATGTCCTCTGCTCTACAGTACTGCCTAAAGCCGAATAATGTATTGCATGGCAAAATACAATTAACATTATTTCAAGAAAAAAATGTCATTGCTTATAATAATACTTGGTTGAAAGTAAACTGTTTGCCAAGTCCAAAGTACGCTATTTAAAAAGATTTGTCAAGTTTATTTTTTCTTGCTCAAGAATGACTGATTTAGTTAAATTGATTTCTGAATATAAAAGATTAGCTTTTTTCTATTGATATAGTTGCTGTATATTTTATACTTCATCATTTGATCTTGAAAATGACACCATGAAGGAGTTGAAACGTCGATCTTTTCTTTTCAGCGTTATTTTTATATTAAAAAGATGGGGAAACTTTTCTTATTATTTATACAGGAGAAACTGTTTGATGCAAGGGAAGATGCTGTGTTGTATGACCATGATGGTGGCAAGCCTGTGGGTGTCATGATATGATTCCTGAATGCAAACACTCTATTATTATACATCTCAATTCCAAAGTTAGTTAACAGGTAAACGTGTACAGGTAGGGTATGCCCTACAGAATACTGTAATTGTAGGAACATCATTACGTAGTATTCGACTTACACCTGTTTCTAATGTTTTTTTAAAAAGTTAACTTGCACTGATTTTATTTTATTTTATTCGGAATATCATTGCACAAACAGTTACATCGAAACATTGGTAAAGAAATGAAAATAATAGGCCTAATAAAAAATATCAATATAGAAAGTGTAGTGATTTTCCAGGGTAACCTAATAAAGCCTGAAGTATTTCTATTGGGGTTCAATATAAAATCGATCTATAATATATTATTTACAAAAAGTTTTTAATAGACATATATTTGTGATTGATTGATTGATTTGTAAGAAAAACCTTTAATAGATAGAATGAGCAGAATTTGTTTTATTTTAAGTGTGACAGTGTTCTTGGGTAATAGATACATTATAAATTAATGGATTATTTTTAATTAATTAAAGCTATTCAAAGTGTCTTAATATTGTCTATCGAAGCAGATAATTATATCTATTGAATTTTAAGAACTAAATTTGCATACATCATGCTCTGAATACAATATTTTTACCTCAAATTTATAAACTAAATTTTCTTCAGTAAATTGCAAAGTCATTCCAGCAGTTTTTGCATCTGTGATTCACTAACAAAACAAAAATAATTTTTATTAAACTTATGCAATTGTAAATAAGCAAAAATATTGGGTGCTGAATTGCAGTTTACTGTTATTTTAATTTAAATGCATTTAAAAATGTTGTAAGTGATAGCCAAAAATATTACATATGGAAAATTATTTTATAAAATGTTCGGCACTCATTAGCCTGTATTGGATAGGTTTATAGAATATGAGTATGGTGACTCCGAAAAATGACAGACGTGAGGCCATAGTTGATTCTACGTTTCGTTCTTTATTGGAACATTGTCATTCGTTCATTTCGTTCTTTATTGGAACATTGTCATTCTTGACAATGTTCCAATAATGAACGAAACGTAGAATCAACTATGGCCTCACGTCTGTCATTTTTTGGAGTCACCATACTCATATTCTATTTACGTATAATCAGTGGATCCTTTGGTTTTTGGATAGGTTTAGCTTTTCAAGTGTAAGCAATAAGATCGAGGTCTTCTGTTTTATTTCTGTTTATGAACAGAAGGAAAGTTTAATTGATTATATAGGATTTTCACAGTGCAGAGATTCAAAATGTGGACATGCCAATTCACATACACAGACATTTTAGAGATTTGCATAGTAGTCCACTTCCTTTAATCGTGTAGAAGTTGTCTGGCGCAGTGGGAACAGTTTACTTTCCCAACCTTGAGGTTGTGGTTTTAATACCTCCCTGTGCAAAGTACTTCTCTCCACTCAGGAGTACTAAATGGGTACCTGGTGGTGTTGTCTGCTCCTGTGCTGATTACAGAAGCAACACTTAAAAAATGTGGACCCAATGACCTGGAACAGAAGGGCTTCCTATCTGCAAAAAAAAAAAAGGCGCTAAATAAGTAATTGAATAACATACTGTAAGAAAATTGCAATGTATTGAAAACTACATAATGCAATTACATGTACAGTGAGTACATATTTAGTAAATATATGATTCATGTACTGATACCAAAGGTGGACTACATTGGGAAAATCCTCCCCTTTTAACATTCAGCATATCCAGTCCTATTACAATAGTTAAATTTTTTGTATTCATGTGTTTTTTATAAAGGTAAATCTTTATAATCTTTTAATGTTTTTTTGAAGGTCTACTTAGAAACATAGATCCTAAATATATAAGCTGGGTACTCATTCACAACTCTGTGTGGCACTGTCCGCTGATATTGCCAGTGACGGGCTGAATGGATCGTCATTAAAAACGATGCATTGTGTGCGTGTTGTAGTGTTGCGTTCTTCATAAAATCATGTTGGCCGTCAATCGTCAGGTGCTTGGCTTTACATAACATGCATATACAATTGACACAGGATACATAAAGAGCCCCGATGGCCTGCTTTCTGCTATCCCACCTCGCCGTCAGTGGCATACCTAGAGGTCTTGAAATGGGAGTGCTGATGTGTTGGGGGAGGGGGTTGCAAATGTGAAGTGGGGACCTTGATCATTTGAGGGGGTTAATTCACAAAATAAGGTGTTTTTGGTGATTTTTTACTACTTGACTGAGTTTTGGGGCCCCAAGTATTTTTTGGGGGTGTGCGCGCCCCCTTGCATCCTAGATACGCCACTGCTCACCGTGTTGCTAATTATTCCCATTTCCTGTTTTCACTTACACTTTCCCTACTACAGTACAGTATTTCACTTCCTTGTCTCCCATTTTAAAAATAAAATTATGAATCATTTATTCATGCTTTTTTTAAATGTCTGATGTTGATTTTCCCCATGTTGGCCAACTTCTCTTGTATTTTTTCCTTAACATTAGTTTTATATGGAGGTCATAGTGATAATGATAATAGTAATGTTGTAAATATCAATTATAGTAGTAAGAGCTTTAAATACTGTAACATCATAATCATATGTGTATTTTATATCTTATGCTTGAATTCAAATTAATCATATATCAATGACAAGAGGCTTAAAATAACCAATTGTTAAATGTAAAGTAAATTATGTGTTGGTTTATTGATTGTGGGCCAGTGTTTTGTTATCCATGTTGTGTGTTGATGTTTGATGTACATGTCAGTTATTTGTATTAAAGAGGTCTAATGTGTGTTAGTAAACATAAACTTATCATTATAGTTCATGTTTTACAACAATTTTTTATCTTTTATTATAAACGTTCTAAATGATAAAAAACAGTTCAACTGAAAATAACGTGTAGGAGTACCCAAGGACGTGTAGGTGCACTAGGACACGTAGTCCCATGGCACTAACAATAAGCCCACCTGCAAGTAGTAACACTTGAATGGAATCAGGGCTGTGTTTTTATGATGTGCATTGTACTAATGCTTTGTGTAAGGTGAGTAATTTTACAAAGGCTGTACAGTAGTTGATTCAAGCCCCAGCCAACTGGATCCATAGCCCAGTAGTTATAGAAAGTATGGAACTACATTCCTAAGCTATATATGAAAGCACCTTGAATTTGAATTGAATAGATAGGGGTATATATATTTATATAATATTGTGTAACCTGCTACAAATTTAGTCTCACCAGAGAGTAGTTAATTAAAAAGCTAGTTAGATAAACCAACTGGTTACAGGAGGTTCTGTTAACATCAAATCCGATTAAAACTACTGTGTTTATTCTTTGCACATACATGGTTAAACAGCACTAGTTTTCAGTAGGCCTACACTTAACACTAGCTCTTCAACAACATACTGTATCTTTTATATCAACCATGCTACAATAGAAACTACCATTATATTTTATATATATTTATATATACAGTATATATATATAATATATGTATATTGCTGTGTAGCACTGATCATGATGAACAAGAAGGTAAATAAAAAATGATAAAAACATTGTTCAGTTATTTACTATTTACCTATTTATGATTGATATATATATATATAAAAAAAACATGTACAGTAAACTCATTAGCTAATTCCTACCTCATCTATTGTAAGTATAACACAGCGTGGTAAGGTGACAACATCCAATTGTTTTCCGGAATGGTACTAGCGCAACATCTTCATGCTCCCCAAGCACTATTAAATAACAGCTTCATTTATAGAAGTGATTTTGATGTGTAAATGCAACCATAGTATTGGTATTTTCTATTAAAATATTTGTATGACTATATTTATGGGTTTGAAACAGATAAGCCAAAATAATGTAAAGAACTATATTTTAACATTGTGTCTTGACTTTGTGTAGAAATACTCGTAATGATATCATTAAACTTGTTGCATGTTGCTGTATTTTATTAAAGGGCTTCTAAAAAAACTTTTTGTTTTTCATTAGTCTATCTGTATGTGATTTTATGATTGGGGGGGATGGACAGTTTGGTTGCTTCAAGCTCTTGAAATACGAAACTACGATACCTTCGGGTTGATCAAGCGAGTCTGTCCTGAACAATCAAGTATGGACCTGATTGGTCAGGCAAAAATGACGAAATCAGGTCTTTGATTGGAGGGTCATTGCAAGTTTAATGATAATGTCGTTCGTTCGTTCGTATGAATCATAATCGATTCTAGTTGCTGTTACTAATTGACTGTAACGGTCGTAGCAGGGTCACCGATGAGCAGGTTACCAGCATGACCCTCCCATTTATACTCCTGGGTGGAGACAGGCAAACGTAAAGTAAAGTGCCTTGCCCAGGGACACCTGCAGTGCAACGAGCGTCTGCCTCGAAGTTTAACACCTTATACGCTGCGTCACACGTGATAATGTCGTTATTCATGCAGTAATGTCGAAATAAGTCAGTCAGGCACTCGATCATTCAGTCAGTCATTTAACATGACACCGTATAATGTAGTCATACATAATGACAACGTATAATTATGTTAACATTTCTACAACTTTATGATTCTACGTTTTAAATTTTATTCGTTTATCTTCTGGAATTTGTTTAGGGGTTGTTCACAATTATCAACATTTTCGCAAATGTACAAACAGTACTCTTGGTAGGCCCTTTCCTTCCCTCAGAAAGTGTACATAAAAAATGTTGATTTCCCAAAACCAGTTTCTGTTTGTGTGTGATGTTAACTGAAGTACTTACTTGGTTGTATAAAATGTCTTATATCCATGGTTGCATTATAAAAATCTATTATTTTGAATATTAAATGATATTTTTGAATCAACATTTTCATGTAAAAGTGTACACACTTGTCTACAACTCCCCCTAGCTTACTGTTTGTACACTTGTGAAAATGTGAAATACTTCGAATTAATCAAGGGTGATCTATATAGGACCTACAATGATGGTACACGAAAAAGGTTGTGTAGGCGTACAAGGAAGCGTAGGCTTGACTCGCTTACATTGAATGAAACTAAATTAAATTTTTAAACGATGTTTAAATACGCCGTTATAATTACAACTTAAACCATAGGGCCTACACTTTTTTGATAAGAACACTGAGCAGTGGTGGTGGGAATCCGATGTACCCGACAGATGGGCTGATGTGTTCCATATGACAATTTAGGGATAGAAAATACATATAAATGTTTGTTCTGTCCAACGAATTGTGGTTTTTCTCCTCGATGGGGGGGGGGGGCTGCAGCTATCCCCGATGGGGGACCCTGGCCTCCTCGGCCCCTCACTGGCGCACACCCCTGACACTGAGACTGGAATTACAAATAAAAAACAAAATTCATGCTGAGTTAAAATTGCAAATGAGATTTTTAGAGCTCCACAACCCCCTCACCCCCACCCCTTTCATCGGGGAAAAACCAATTCGTCGGAGAAAAAAAGAAATATATGTATATTCCACATTAGTAAAGACTGAAATCAATTAAATAAACCTCCGAAACCCATTGTCATTGTTCAGGGGCTTTCGAAAGATTTTTAGCGACGCCCGACACGCTCACAAAAACTGAGAATGCAGAGCTCAATCCCAGAATATGGTACTAAATTTCCAATGGAAACTTTATGATCATTTTTTAATACTTTAACTACCTTACTGGAATTACTTTGCTGCCATGGAAGTCTGCACCCCGTCCCTCTCAGCCTACGCTCATGAAACAATCCCGTAAGATGAAATGAATTATAAAAGACAACATATCAATTACTCATTTGTCACTGAATATGAGTGCGAAAATCCAGAGAAACATACAAATTCGTATATGCGCTACTCTACTTTTTTTACACAAACAAACATAACACAATATACGCGTTTTCTGCTAACAGACAAACTAGCATATTGAGTGTTTTTCGCAAATCAAGATACTTGTATTAAAATGTTATTTCTACCCAGCGGAAATACCCATCACCTCATATCATTATACAGTAGTCACGTTCATCAAAAAATAAAATGTTTGTTTTAGTCTAATCTTGCTATTTTTCAAGCCTAAACAATAAGGACTACAGTACGTAAAGTTGTTGCCAAGATAAGAAAGCAGTACTACACCCTGCCTATGGGGTGCCATACGCAGCAAAAGTCCATGTTAAAATCAAAATGTAATTGCAAAATTCAATGTCTGATTTATCAAAACGTAGGCGTAAATTTCTCAAAATGTAGATCTAGTTTCCCAAAATGAAGTTCTAATTTTTGAAAATATAGTTCAAATTTTCCAAAATGTAGTTCTAATTTCTTTAAAATGTAATTCAAATTCAAAACGTAGGTCTGAATTAATCAAACGCCCTCTCCAAACTCTATTCCAAAACGTAAATCAAAAACCAGGCTGG
>NW_022703041.1:214571-215129 GCF_011630105.1 Anneissia japonica | reverse complement strand
CTAGACGCTCGGAAATGGCACTCTCGGACGGTAAAAATGCTTTTTCAAAGCAGTGTTTCTCTACAAAATTATTGACTTCCTCCCGACGCAGTTATGCTCCCTCGTATGCTCCTCCTTTCTTAGACACCCCTGGGGCGGATGAAGGATTTGGCGGTAGGGGGTGCGTGAGGGTCCACCTCACTGCACCCACCATGGTTGGGGCTGAGGGAATAGACAATTTTGAGAATAGGGACCTCTCAGGAGTTGATCCAGAATTTTAGCTCGGTTTCCAAGAATCGCTCACCCTATCGCCGACAGTCGTGTCAGTTGTGGTTGTCTCTTATACACATCTAGATGTGTATAAGAGACAGACGGTACATGATAAAATGATGATGGCATCTAGCAATGCACCCTGATTCGTCTGCGTCTGCAACGCATTCGGAAAAGTTGAACCAGGTTCAACCTTCCCGATACCTGTCGGCAACTGTCGCCGATAGGGTGAGCGATGAGTTCCCTGAGTGGGCGGGGTCATGGGAGGAAAACCTAATGTTTGCTTGTTGGAAGATTATTTTAGACGTG
>NW_022703041.1:212839-214563 GCF_011630105.1 Anneissia japonica | reverse complement strand
GGGTGGTTTGCAGTTAGTCTTGGGGTTCTCCTAGCTTTGCAGAGTTTTGTTTTTTCTAGATGCTGAGAAATGCACTTACGTGCATTACGAGACTTCTATTGATGAATGAATACACACTGAATTAATAGATTTCCCTCATTTCAGCATGGACAATTAATAATTGCGATGATGAAGATGATGATGATAATGATGATGATAATGTGATGATGATGATAAGGAGGAGAAGGTATTGTAGCAGGTGACGACAGGCTCCTGTGCAAGGTTAATTAACAGGCCCTTTGATATGAGTGTCAACCGAGGGTCGTATCCCGTGTTCGTAATCACATTTTCAATGCACACAATCGCACAACAGTAATTATCTATAAGTTATATAATCAGTACATTCTCGACTGTCATGAAAATATACATCTAAAAAATTACGTTATAGGCATGCTCGGAAGCGGAAATTTTAACCTAAAAGTTTGTTATAGGCCCTATGTTTCATGTTGTTTGTTGAATCTTTAGTGATATTATATTCTAATATGACCACAACATAAGGAAGAACACTTTGTCACCTACAAAGTTCAGACCCGTAGATGTGTATAAGAGACAGGTTCAGACCCGTATACATTTATATTTCCTTAGGCCTAAATCATAAGGAAGTCCGCTCTATATCCAAATTTCAGGAAATTATACGTTTTATGCATGCACCGACGTGGGAATTTTGTTTTATGTTGTTTGCAGAATGGTCTTCTTTAAAAATATAACAGTCTAATATGACCACAACACAAGGAAGTTCATTCGTTAAATGTTTAGTAGATATTACAGAGAATTATGATTGTTTATCAAAATCATTATATAAAGGGTCGATGGCCTGCGGATTTTAGCACGAGAACGCGTAGGCGTTACTCCATGCTGAGCTTGGATAGCTGTTCTATAGCTGGGTACTACATTCCGGCTAAAAAAACTCTGTCTTTAGGTCTCCGCATTTTGGCCTTTTTACATCCTGATTGATGCGTCGGGTATAATAGCGTTGTGTTCGTTGACAATCAATAGAAAATTCAAAATTAGTGAGTGGTAAAATAATCGAGATCTCCTTTCGCCCTCTGCTGGATCCGTCACTGAACTCATGAGTACACTTCTTTTTTTCCCTCTTTCTTTCTTCCCTTTAACTCTTCTAAATTTTTTTTTAATTTTTCGGCGTGACTGACAGGGGTGGGGCAACGGGCCCCCGTGGCCCCCCGCTGGATCTGCGCCTGAACCTACCTAGGCATATAGGTTGGCAAATCAGACAAACTATGCTTAGTCCAACTAGCCTTCAATTAAATAAAATTATACAAACTGTTTTTGGTTCAATGTCGTAATAATGTATGTACGAAAGTGCGTTCTATTGTTGGAATATAATAATTTATTGCTTATGTCTTTGATGTCTTTTTTCTCTATATAATGGCCTAAAGAATGAGATAAAATTACCTGATCTTTTTCAAGAGAAGAAAACCTTGAATTTTGAAGAACTTAAAGGCCATTAAAAACTCCTCAGAAGTCGGGAAAGCTTATTTCCGGCCATCTAGGAATCCAAATTTTCCGGGGGAAGTTCCCAGGACCCCTTTTAATGTTGGGGTTTTTTTTTAGACATTTTAAACCACCCTCTTTCATATCCTGGATCCGCCCCTGGCTAGAGTGCATTTCCCTTGTATTTCGAAATTGTTTATAAGTACACAATGCTTTAACCAACACATCGTTAA
>NW_022703041.1:191845-210756 GCF_011630105.1 Anneissia japonica | reverse complement strand
ACAGTAGACTGAAGGTTAATAAGGGCAAATAGACAAAATTATTAGATTATCACCCCCGCCTGCTTCAACAATTTAGAAAATATTAATGCGGGAATATTTTATTTTCTTTTTTTTTTTTCTCCATCATTTATTTTTACTACATAAAAATCAAACCATGCTCGGGTGGTTTTTGATTTACATTTGGAACAGAATTTGGAGAGAGTGTTTGATCAAGTCAGAACTAAGTTTTGAAATTTGAATTACATTTTAAAGAAATTAGAACTACATTTTGGAAAATTTGAACTACGTTTTGAAAAATTTGAATTTCGTTTTGGGAAACTAGATCTACATTTTGAGAAATTTACGCCTACGTTTTGATAAATTAGACATTGAATTTTGCAATTACATTTTGATTTTAACATGGACTTTTGCTGCGTATGGCACCCCATACCTGCCAGCCATCGTACGTTTCCGGATTATATTTCGTTGAAACCAATGTCTTAACTAGAATCACTAACTAGAAATTGCAAATTGCAAGTGAAGTGCTGCGAAGTAAACTGCATAAAATGTTCTTCGAAAAAATTATTTATGTGAGTCAAGTGAAAATAATGAATAATAAAATAAATATAACAAATAATATGAGACACGACCCATTGTCTATATTAGAACAGCGTTGGTACCGTGTACAATAGTGTTTTGCTGCAGTGACATCTCGCTGCTGGCGACTCGCTGCTGCTGGCGATGACTCGCTGCTGGCGAATAGATCTGCGCATGTGTATAAAATGGTATTTATTTCCGAAAACACTATGCCAGTCTACAACCAGCGTCGCCTAAATGTAATAATTAGCACGTTGAAATAGGCTAGTAAATAATTTTAACTGGGTTCGTAAATGATATTGGCCTCAAAATATTGTGGCTGAGACATGAGCCGATTAAACGTAGAAATAGGAAACCTAGAAATATAGTAAAAACGCTGAATAGTACTCCAGCGTCGCGACATGCGGACGTTGGTACGAGTAGGTTAGTCTACAAACGTCGCCTAAAGTAATTGATTTTACCCGGCAAAACGAAAGAAGGAAACCCCGCTTTTCAGTTGTCTTAGGCGCAGGTTTTTTGACAAACAATGACCTTTCAGAGGTCAAGAATATGAATTGGCTGCTTCGCTGCAACTACTGTAAATCATGTCACTATACATTAGGGTCTCTGCAAAGTACCCGCCAATTTAAAATAACATATTGCTAATTTGTTTACCAACGTTCTTAAAAGGTTGTCGTCATAGGCCTATTTACAGTGTAAAATAATACAGTCTAAAATATATACATTTCGATCTACGGCGGCTACACTGAAGTTGCTTATCTAGAAACAAGATTACATCCAGACTACGTTTTAACCGTTCATTTTTAACTACCAATATACGAGTCTTTTTTTTCTGATCCTGAATTTAGTTCCTTTCTTTTGTCTTCATACTTCGCTGCTTGGTTTTTCTACATTGAGCGCACTGTAACTGGCATTTTTCTGTTGTAGTTTAACTTCTAATTCAAATGAAAGGTTATAACGTATGTCGATCTACGAATGTGCATTAATAAATAATTATTTTCAGCTAAGTCAGCTAGCTGCTTTGACGCAATCGGGAAGACACCCCGATTCGTCTGCAACGCAACCAGGTTCAACCTTTCTGATAACTGTCGGCGACTGTCGCCGATAGGGTGAGCGATTCTATGTAAACTGAACTTCAATGTGTATATTCTCTTTTTAGTGTAACTCCCAGGAGTTTTACTTCACAATTAGGTTGTCTGGTAATTATGATACAAAAAACACCCTTTTAACCAGTAAACTGTTCAACAAGTGAAAGGTGGAATCGGGGGTGGGGTGGGGTGTCGGAAAGAGGACCACTGATCGACACAGAGTCATTTTTAATGCACAGGGCCTATGAAATAAAGGACGGTTGTTTAACTATGAGGTGCCAACACCTAAATATTTTTCATTTGTATAAACCTCGGCTTAATTGGCCATTTACAGTATAGCAATCCTTTTTCTCGATTAGTTTGAAATACTTCACATGAATCAAAATAACATATTGAGATGTGTCTAATCGGAGGGTGATATGTACATTTCTGTGTTTATAATGTAATTAAACTAACTCCATATTTAATACATCTTATTTTTATTATTGTTTTTAAAGTACAACATTTTGTCTAGTTAATCTGAGAAGTTTTGAACTTGGTTTCATTGTACCTGCTATCGTGTACCGATTTTTTTTTATATCGAAACCGAGCTTTAGGCTTAGCATACACGATCTTTATTTCTTTGGTTTGACATTTACATAAACAGCTGGGTCGTTATCTCTTTTTTGAATATCTTGATACGTGTGGTTCTCTGTATCTGGCTCTCCATACTCCATATAAGCCTAAAAGGAATATAGAATAATTTTACCTTAAATTAAAAAAATAGTTGAACTATATTGCAAATCATCTACCTTTTTTACGTTGAAAAAGCCTCACGGTGCATGCTGTTACTCGCTTTTGCTGACCCTTAATTGTACATTTAAAAGTCCCCCTTCGAACCTTAATTTGACTTATATTTTCCATATTTTAGTGTTCTTTTTCCAATGTTATAAAAATAGATCTTCAAAGGTATCGATGTTTATTCTCAAATCTATTTGCATATGTGATCCGCACACATTAGTTTTAATTTATATTAGGCATATGACATATTTTCTAACGTAAATTTAAATTCGTCATATTGTATAATAATCTATCATAAGCAAATGGATGTTTGCCCTTACCTGACGGGATATAGTACTGAATGCTCAGTATGCTTGCGAAAAAAATCCGCTAGTGATTCGGTTAGGGCAAACATCGATTCGTATTATTTCCAGAGGCAAAACAAACATAACAAACCATATTATATGGGTCATTCCTGTCTCTTATACACATCTAGATGTGTATAAGAGACAGGTATATAGGCCCTACGTTATTAAAACATGTTTAGTTCTCACTAAAATTGGCCTATTCTCTGTATTTATTTACACCTTGAGTACATAGGGCTACTGAAGGCCTATACCAGTCCGAAAGTCATGTACCATTCCATGTTCTCTAACAACGGAGTTAATTTTTCAATCTCCAGCAAATTTAAATAGCATCCAATCCTCCTTTTTGAAATGTAAGGAAATAGATAGTGCTTTTCCTTTGTTGGATCGATTGTAACTCCTGATTGTAGCAACCCCAAAACGAATGGTCCGGTATACCAAAAGTCATGTCATATTCCTGTTCTACAGCCAAAAGTTAGTCTAGATATCAATTTTCAGTTAATTATCTTTATTCTATTTGAAGATATGGCTAATTAAAAATGCAACTTTACAAATATGTCATAATTGATAGCTAAAAAGGGGTATGACCCTAAAATTTCAAATGGCCGTAACTTCTAAACGACTTGGAATTGGCAAGTCAAATTTTGGGTTTGTTCGTCAGACATGTTGGTGCACATTATATCCGAGTTTCATGAAAATCTGAGACGGTACCCAGCCATCCCATTTGTTGAGTTGGCACGGAATGACCCATATGTCAACGTGGGAGTAAAATTATGTTTAGATTTTTCTACTAAAATTGCATCAACAATCATGCTTTCGTTTGTTTAAATGGGTTTAGTCCCACGAGTAAAATACTTGGTCAGTTGTAAGCATAAAAAATATTGTTTTTCTGTTTAATTATTGAAAATTTCTTACCTCCGGTTGTTTCACATTGCTGGATGTTGCTACGGTTTCCTTTGAAGATAAATTGAAATCAAAATTGTTATTTTATTTATAATTCAGAAAATCAACTTTATAAAATATCTGTCTTGTAGATTAATTCCTTTTGAGTACGGTACATTTTCTCAATAAATATAATGTAATATATCAAACGTTATAACAATTGGTATTAATATAAATTTCGTGAGTTCTAATCCAAATTTTGATATAGGCTCGCGCCTATAGGTAAAGGCATTCTTTGAGTGGTAGAGTTCCATTGATCTATATTACTGACGAATAGGGCCTATGTCTCCCTTTTTTATACACGCAAAAATCGATATGAATAATACATGAATGTCGATAAGCATATGTTGCTCCCACCCACATGCCGAAAACTTAGATAGAGGCCGTGAGTTTGTCAGGGTTAGGCATCAAATCCTATGATTAGACAATCACTTCCAGAGACTCCCTGTCAAACGACTCCACTTCTTCTTTCTTTAGATATTCTATCATGTATCTCACTTGTACCTTTGAATTCTTCATTTTCCCGTGAACCACAAATATAGATGAAGATAAAAGGATTCCAATGAAGACACCTACAAACGTCATTCCAACAATTAGACCAGTATCTGCACCTTTCTGTGCCACTGGTAAACAAAATGAAATAATAAAAGTATTTATGGTATCTTAAGTAATATTCGTAATAATTAATATAGAGCATTGTGTATCAATCGAAATAATAATATATAATACTCATTTTTTTTAAACAAAATAAAAATAAAAATATATATTATACAACTGTTTTTATATTGAGAAAAGTGAAGTTGAACTATCGAAATACGTAAAGGCCTGCCTACATGTCGTATTTTGTTCATCTGTGAATGTTAATGTATTCTCTGTGGAATGAAATCCATAAAAATGAATAAAAATAAATATTCATAATAAAAATTGTGACAATATACACTTACACACGACCGAATAAAGTTTTCAATCATTCTTTTTTGACAATACAGTATTTGGTTATATTATTGTCAGTACAAGCAACAAAAGAGATCTACAAATTACATCACAGCGTAATTGGTTACAACCGGTACGGTAGTATGTAATGTGTGCGCTCAAAATGGAGGTTATTCAATTTGTGTTAGATACGTGTAACCGTCTTTCAAAATGGACATTTTAGCCGTTGGTTCCTTGTAAAACTAAGAAACAGCGGGGATTTCTATCACCACTAAGCCGTCACTCGTCACGTAGCCTATGTAACACTGCTAGTTAGCTAAGGCAAACACAGTATAACTTTACATAAATTTTCGTTTATATATCGATATAAGTGGAAAATAGAAATAATAATTTTGTCTTGTATTTTAACGGTACGTCTCGTCAATAAATAAAAATATATTATTAATGGCCTATGGCTTAACGGAAACAAATAAACCCAGAAATAACAGAATTGAAAAAAAATATATAAAAAAACAAAATAGAAAAAAAAAAACAGATAGGCCTATACATGTTGTATTCTACAGTACTGTACACATTTGGTTTGCTTTTCATAGAACAATATTAATAAAACAAATACCAAAATGAATACATAGAATACAAAAATTACGCACCTGTGGGGCAAATACATGCTACGGATGTCGGTGTTGGTGCTAATGAAAGAGAAGCAAGTTAACACAATTAAAATAAAAATACTAAGATATTATCTTAGACCACTATAAAATCGGTCTAATCATAATCGGTCCATCTCCATACAAATAGACGAAGTTACCGTATTACCGTATACAAATGAGGCAACCAGTATCACGAGAAAACCATATTCGTGTTCACCAGTGGCGTATCCGACAAAGAGCTTCTGTCCCCAGGCGCCTCCCCCCCCCCTCCATTCGAAAACTTTGAAGCAAAAAAAATTAGGCTAGGCTTATGCTTATGCTGTCACGGTTAACGTGTATTCGGGAATCTAAGAAGCAATATTTTTCAGTGGGCGTGGCCACCGAAAATAAATTCCACGCCCCCTCATATTTTAGTCGCCCCCCCCCACCAGCCCCTCCATTTTAATACTGCTAGATACGCCACTGGTGTTCACATGCTATTTTCTCTTTACCATTGGAAGGTCTGGTTAAATTCTCGATGGGTAATCTCCAAAAATATTGCCATCAGTATTTATAACTATAGTGGAAATGTTTCTCCATATCAAAGCTACTATCATGTAATCATGTGTTGAAAGAAACTTACTAACAACTGTTACTTCTACTGATTCCTGTGTTCTAATCGTAATACTGTCTAAACGTGGAACTTCAATATTGCTTAATGATGTGATTTCAGGAGCATCTTAAAAGAAAAAAATAATGACATGGAAATATTTTTTTCAGATCGGATTTTGTGATATTTAAATATTTTACCTCGTTAATAAGGAACAAAAATTCTTGTGTTAACCACGTTTGGGAAAATAATAAAAAGTGTGTATATCGGTAAAAAAAAAAAAAAAAAAAAAAAAAAAAAACTAAAATGCCAAACCTAAATTTCGTATAAAATTTGGTTGTTCGGGCGTGACCAAATAGTAATGGATACAATTAATTTAAATAAATTAAACACAGACACACGCACACAAAACACATCTACACACACACACATACACACACACATATGCGTATCATACACACACAGTTATTTTTATTGTTATTGTTTTAATTTAGTTATTTCCAAAAATGGTCATCAATAATAAATTTATCAAATATTGCAATAATTTAGGATACTTACATTGTACATCCAGCATTCTAATTTTACTTGTTTCAGTGCCCGCACTGTTACTGGCCCTGCACTGATAACTGCCGTCATTGTCTCGACTCACTGATTGAATCATGAATGTAGATGAAGCCCATGATTGTTGTACTTTACCATCCCTTAAAAATGTGTACGTAGGTGATGGGTTAGCATCTGCAAAACATGACATCTCAACGGTGCCACCTTCAGTCACAGGTGTAGCGAACGAACTCAATACGGGCTTGTATAAATCTAAAAGGTGAAGTTGTTGTGTGTAGAAAAAGTTACTAAGCCTATTTGAAAAGGTACGGTACTTTTTGCGATACTGAATTAAACTTATTATTATCATTAATCATTGGAGCTACTGATAAAGATTTCTCTAATAGTACATTAATTAAAACATATAACAATGTATAAACATGGATATGTTTTATATTTGTGTTTTGTTTTGAAAATAATAAAAAGTGTGTATATCGGTAAAAAAAAAAAAAAAAAAAAAAAAAAAAAACTAAAATGCCAAACCTAAATTTCGTATAAAATTGGGTTGGTTAATTCGGCGCGACCTAATAGTATGGATACAATTCATTTGCTGCCAAAGTTACTGTATAAGTTGCACCAATGGTGTCAAGACACAGTAAATGTGTATGTTTGGGAAAATAATGAAAAGTGTGTATATCGAAAAAAAACAAAAAAAAAAAACTAAAATGTCAAACCTAAATTTCGTATAAAATTGGGTTGTTCGGGCGTGACCAAATAGTAATGGATACAATTAATTTAAATAAATTAAACACAGACACACGCACACAAAACACATCTACACACACACACATATGCGTATCATACACACACAGTTATTTTTATTGTTATTGTTTTAATTTAGTTATTTCCAAAAAATGGTCATCAATAATAAATTTATCAAATATTGCAATAATTTAGGATACTTACATTGTACATCCAGCATTCTACTTTTACTTGTTTCAGTGCCCGCACTGTTACTGGCCCTGCACTGATAACTGCCGTCATTGTCTCGACTCACTGATTGAATCCTGAATGTAGATGAAGCCCATGATTGTTGTACTTTACCATCCCTTAAAAATGTGTACGTAGGTGATGGGTTAGCATCTGCAAAACATGACATCTCAACGGTGCCACCTTCAGTCACAGGTGTAGTAAACGAACTGAATACGGGCTTGTATAAATCTAAAAGGTGAAGTTGTTTTGTGTAGAAAAAGTTACTAAGCCTATTTGAAAAGGTACGGTACTTTTTGCGATACGGAATTAAACTTATTATTATCATTAATCTTTGGAGCTACTGATAAAGATTTCTCTAATAGTACATTAATTAAAACATATAACAATGTATAAACATGGATATGTTTTATATTTGTGTTTTGTTGTATGAATTGTGTAATTTTGTGGAAGAACTTACGTATGAAATTATACAATATAATAATATTCACCATAAATGTAGGCCTAGGCCTTATAAAATAATGACAATTGAACTATTTCAATAATGTTTATTTTTAAAGATAAAATTTCCAAATTGAAATAACCTAATTCTGAGACAATTGTTTCAGCCTAAAACTATAAAGATAACACAAAATATAAGTTTGCTTACATATAACTGTAAGTATGACATAATCAGATGCAGGTGAAGTGGGATCGTCAAGTAACTGCACACTACATTGATATGTGCCGCTGTCGCTTCGGCTGGTGTTAGCAATCACTAGTGTTGTGTCTCTTTCAACACTGAATCTCTCTCTGTATGAAGGTTGTACAAATCCAATTCCACCTTGATATTGTGCTATTTGATCAGTTACTCCATTGGCGATATTATTCCAGGTTACGATAGGATTACGTACACTACTTGAACTACTATAACCGATGTAACACGTTATTCTCGTTTCAGAGCCTTCAACTACCTCTCCAATATCAACAGTTACAGTCACAGCGAAGCATGTGCAGATAAAAACTGTAACAAATTTATATATATTAATTCAGTTATCTTTTCTTTATGTTACCAAATCGTAAACTATTAACAATTATGTTTATCAAATTATTTTGAAGGTTTGAAGGGCGCGTAAACATAATGGAAATAAGGAAACATTTTAATATAGTAGGGCCTATCGTTTCTGAACAAAAAATAGACTGTAATTCTCACAAAGTTTCGGTGAATTACTCGCGTTCTGACAGATGAAAAAAATGACTTGCGTGGGCCATAAAATATAAAAAATACGTTATCCATTTTTTTATACAGTTATACATTTGTTTATACACAGCGTGGTCGATTGAAGTGAGAATGAGCTCTATTGTAATATAGCCACTATTTCTACAAAATACAATAATCACAATCGAAACCATGGGGCAGTGGCAGCGCTACAGTCCCCTCGTCGGAGCCTCCTCGTAGAGGTCTCCCCCCACCCGCCCGGACGGACGGGGTGAAAAAAAAATTATATGTAGGCCTATTTTTACGTATTAATTGAGTCTAAAATTGATTAAATAATTCTTTGAAACGCCTAAAGCTGTCATATTCTCGGTGGTTTAGCCCCTGGTCCAATTTTGAAAGGTTCTAGTGGGGTTTTTGATATTCTTATTATGATTATTCTTTGTTGTACTTTTTGATGTTTCTGTGTTTTCTTGATATTTCATTTTACCTTTAAAGTAGTGTACTAAAGATTTCCTGATATATTTTTATATTAATATGTGTTGGACCAAATAAGTGCTGCCTTAGCAGCGCGCATTCATTCATTCATTTTTGGCGACGCCCGACCACGCCCACATTTTCCTCGTCGGGGTCATCAGCCCTGCCCCCCTCCTCCGTCGGAAACCTTGGAACCCCCGTCGGGGAAATCCTGGCTCCGCCACTGCCATGGGGCTACGGGCTCTAACTTTCAACCAAGGCATCTTTTTTATTCTCCGTGTGAGGTCTAATAGAATACTAGCCTAACTTACCATTAAAAAAGTAAATAACCAATATACAAGAAACTGTATTTACTTGAGACATGATCATCAGTTTGACACACACACACACCTATTTTAAATGTAAACATTAAGAGATAATATATTTAAACATTACAGATAATGCTACCTAATACAAATAGTTAATAAAACTAGTCAAGCTGTATGTTAATTTTTTTATCTTTATTGAAATTTTTAAGTTTTTATATTGTATCATAGTGGCAATCAAAAGGTCTATAGTTTTGTGATTATACATTTTGATGCAATCAATCAAGTAATCAATGGTCACCGTTCCCCAGTTCTGCCATTTTTAGCTTGCACTTGATTCAACTTATGACATACCGGAAATATATTTGAATTGTTTAGATATAACTAACAATGGATACAGCATGAATTACTTCACGATGATAAATATATAATTATTTTAAGTTGAAAACATTTTTTAAAGGAGGCCTAGAATAGAAAAACATCTAGTTACTGTATTGTAGCTACTTCTATTGGTTGATATCATTGACATTCTTAAAACTTTGCCCTGCAAGACTTGAATAATATTATTATACAGTAAGCTTAATTAGATACAATAACATGACGATAAATCAGCAAATATGCATATCCTGGTTTCAACCTTAACAACATTTATAATCATTTTATTTATAATCAGCCCGGTACGCAGGTTGTAGGCCAACGTCACTGTGCTTACTTAATTTACTTACTTCAAAATATCTAAGAATATAACACAAACTTACTAAGTTTTTACTTTGATTTGCGAACCTTTCGTTGGTTGAACAGGATAATGATGTAATGGCTGAAAACATATAATTTTTATTATTATTTACGCTTTAGTGATGGTGATTAACTCGTGGTGGCAGCATTCATTGGAATTCCAGTATCAAGACTTGAACAGCACTCATTTAACTTATAATCTTTCATTCAGGTTCCTATTGCTGTCGGTTGATAATATTGGCAGTGACATGTAGTGACGTAAGCTGCAGTTAGTTATAAGTGACCCTTTAATTATTCTTGCTCTGATTATTAAATAAAAACTTTACTATCCTTTTTGAAAAGTAGGTATTGAACACAAAGAGTTTAGAGTTACAACAACAATAATAATTTTGGCTTTTGGTATACCGCATTATGCTAAAGCCTCAATGCGCTTAATAATTGAAGAAGGAAAATGGGGGAAGAAAAAAAATAAGTATGTGCAAGTTTAAAAAGTGAGTTTTAAATTTGCCTGTCGGATTGTAGATGGCAAAGCAATCGAAAAGCAGGGGGAACAAAGGAATGATTACAGTACTATAATGCTTTGTTGACGGACGAACAGAATGAACAAGTAGAGACTGCTCGCTAGATCTGAGAGACCTCTTAGGAATATAAAGATGAATTAGTTATGAAATAAACGTCTTTTTAGTCTACATCTGTGTTTTGAGATGTATGTAAAGCAATAGAAAAGTTGTATCACATTAGAATTCTCGTAGGATGTGGCATGAATGAATTGCTATTCATCAAAATATTAATTGAAGAATGTTTATGTATTAGGCCTACCGTATATACTCGTGTATAAGGCGACCCCCGTACTTATTAAGAGACCCCCGAGTTTGAGAAGATTTTTGGACGATTTTTGCATGTCGGGCGTGTAGGACGACCCCCTGTTTCATGGTCAGTCAGAATTCATACTTTTCTGCTTTTTATAGTCCAGATATTGCATCTAGCTGGGTAAAAACGGATCCAAATGCGAGGCTAATCTTCCAAATAATACTTTTTTCCCTATCTAATTGGTTTTATTTTATTTTATTTTTTCCCTTCACATTCAAAAGCAAGTACACTTGCCACTTACAGGATGAGAATGATGCTTTATAAACTAAGTCTCTTTATGAGACTTAGGGAGTGGAGTTGATTTTAGTCGTGAGTAAATTCCTGCTGTGTTCATTCATATAATAACATGTATACCTTCACTGCAGTACTAAATTCGCATGTTTTACGGACGATCCGCATATAAGACGAACATAGTTTTAAAAAAATCTAAAATTTGTATATTGAACGTATAAGACCACCCCCTCTTTTTCTATTATTAAGTGATTAGCTATAGTTTAAGCCTCGTCTTATACGCGAGTATATACGGTAATTAAGAAACACGGTATTATCAGTTGTAAATTTGGTACGGTAATCGACAGAGAAAAATCTCAGACTAAATTTTGAATGATTTGATTAATTTATTTTACCTCAACATATAAATACAACATACAAATATAGAATAACATGGTCAGGAACAGTTTAAGCAGATATGTTACTGTAACTCATTTAGAGGCAGCTGCCCCTCATATAAAATATAACATAAAATACATTAATTAAATATTTAGTAACAGTATTTAAAAAAAATATCAGTTTATTATTACAATAAATTAGCATTACAAATATTGGCATTGTTGTATTGTTACTACAGGAGTGAACATTCACTGTCCACCACGACAGTTTTATCAAGTGTGATGTGACGTCATCTCCCACATTACAGGACCCAATGAACATGAAAGTCGGGAATTAATATTTGAGTGCATTTTCTATTTTTCCTGTCATTGTTTAGACATGTACGGTTAGATATCTTATCGTTGTCGGTTATTGTATTATTCTCACTCGTTAACTTGTTGATTTATTGCATTGCACTATTTCTATATTAATATGAGAACAATTAATTACTGATATTTAGACGAACATGTAATAATAAATGAAACACGTCATATGAACATTAACAATCATGTTCTTCATACGTTAAAAACTACATGGGATTTTTTTTTTATATTATTCATTCATCAGCCGACTATCGGCAGACACAGTATAGGCCTAAGCACAACTTCACAGTTAACTTCAAATAAATTGTAGTTGATGTTGATCCCTGCACATGCGTAGGCCTGTATTGCTTTAGATCGTAATGTACGGTACCTGACCTCCAAATATTATGCACATTGCTTCCTTTGGAAAATGGTCTTCGGTATTTCCCACGAAGTGGAGGCCTATAATTTCCACATAGTATCCCGTATTTTATCGATGACAATGGTTGTCTTGTTACGACTATTATGTGACTAACTCGTTTATCATCTACATGATCCGTTAAAATAAAAATATTAATTATAAATATATTATTTTTTTGGTTTTACATTTATATAAACGACTGGGTTATCATCAATCCAATGTAGATCTTCATACGTCTTGTTCTCTGCACTCGGCTCATTTCTATACGACATGTATGCCTGCAACATAAAGAATAGCGAGTGTTATGTTATAGGCTTAATTCTTAGACATGAGATCATACCGAGGCTTACTAACAATCGGCAGTAAATATGACAGTCATGAAGAATTTCCACCCACTTTTATTTTTTAAAGTTTTTTTAAGAAACAAATATATTGGAATCACATACCGTAGTATTTGAATTATCATAAGGCGCATGTTTTGCTACAGTGATGAAGATTTTCCATTATTTTACTTTTGTTTTTATAGATTCTTTAAGGAATTATTGGAATTACTGTGAGATAGCTTACCGATATAGCTAGTTTGATAACTATAAAATTGTGTAAAAAATAGTAATAAGCTAAGATGAACAATGTGTAGTTAATTTTCAAGCCAAGTTTTATGCCTACTTTGTATTTTATCTGCCGCACAATAGGCCTACCAATGATATGGGTGACCTCTCCCTTGAAAAATAATATCGCCTAATTTGATTCTCAGTTATTAAAATAATATGTGGAAGATATGTGAGAAATGTAGGTCTATTTGTATTTAACTTAATAAAATATTTTTATAATGTCACCTATTAGTAACGCGTCACTGTTGGTTAAGTATTTGTAATTTTGTAGAATAGTGCTCAGTTTTAGCCTAAAAGCATTTTTCTGCACAATTATTGTGAATGCAGCATTTCTTACCGCCGGTTGTTTCACGTTTTTGTAGGTTGCTTTGGTTTCCTTTAAAGAAAAATGTAGAAGCCACAATAATTACTTTGTACATCATACGAAAGAACGTTTATAAAAATTGTTTTGTCACAAATCATCTTCATCTTTTGTCAAAGGCCTAATATTGTTGAATGCTACGGGTAGTTCGTCAACTAATACGGTAATGAGTGAAATAATGAAATCCCATCAACAAACAATAAATATGTTTGTAAAAATGGAGGAAACCAACATCCAATTTCTAAAACACAAGCTTCCAAATTAATAATCGAGGTTCATTAACCTAAAAATATTGATGAGGATTCTTCTTCAAGGTATGAATAGTACGGTATGTCGATAAATTGTTCTCAGCTGCAAGTGCAGTGAACTCAAATGCGGACCATAACCCGTAAAACTGCAGAGTGAGCCCATAGGAGGAGAGGGGAAGGGGCCTTTAGCCCATCGAGAACAGCAAACATAATAAGCACAGGTCAGCCTAAAACGTAGACAATGGCTCAGGGATTGCCCCAGCAAGAGGGCCGGGGGTGGGCCCCCATTCGGGGAGAGCGCTGCCCCCCCCCCCGCCGTCGGGGAGAAAAACCATAATTTATCGTGTGTGCCCAAAGGAGGCGAGAGAGATCTTTAGCCCATTAGGAGCCGGAGCACTAATATGTAAGGTCAGGTTGAAACTTTAACAATCGCTGACTACCCAAGACCCCGCAGCCAACGACCCTAATAACAAAGTAAATAAATAAATAAAGTGTAATATAAAGTCTTAGTTAAATTTATGTACTGTATTCAGGTAGCTCACCTGTGCCTTTGAATTCCTTATTTTTCCGTGAACGACAAATGCAAATGAAGACAAAAGGATTCCGATGAAGATACCGAGAAACGTCATTCCAACAATCAGACCAGTATCTGAACTTGAATATTTCTGTGATACTTTTGTATGTAATAATAATGAGAATTAGAAAAAAAAAACCACGTTGACAGTTGAAATAAATTTTACTTAATAAAATACCAAATAAATAATGTTAAAAAATACGTACCTGTGGGGCAAGTAAATGCTACGGATGTCGATGTTGGTGCTAATGCTAATAAAAGAGAAACAAGCTAACATATTATGAAAAACAAAAAGTAGCAAGATTAATATATTCGAGTTTAAATGTTCAAATCTCTCAAAACAATAAGGTCTTGATTTAAAATCTCGATCCTTGAAATTTAACATCATTGTTTTTTAATGAGTGGAGGTGTAGGAAGTTACTATCATGTGATCATTTGTGTTATAACTTACCAACAACTATTACCTTTACAGATGTCTGAAGTGCTCCAATCTCGTTGCTGACGTTTGCTGTTACAGTATAACTCTCACCAATGTTGTGAGACACAGTAAATGTGTATGTTACTAGTTCGTTATCAATGTCTGTTGTTGCTGGCGTTGTTTTCCATGTATAGTTAGCAGTTGGGTTGGCAACAACATCAAATGTAATCGTAACAGTTTCTCCAGGTAAAGCTTCCATATTCAATGGTGCGATTTCAGGAGCATCTTAAAGAAAGTCATAACAGAAAATAATTTACAGATGGGATTTTATGACTTGAAATAGTTTATCGCCACAATTACCTTTCAGTTCAATATAAACATCTACACACCCGCTCCACATATAGCTTTATATGTACATAATAAAAAAAATGTTACATATTCTTATTTTAAGATGATACATTGTTTATGTGATACAATTTTGTATTTTGCATAACACATTTATTTTAAGTTTGTGCACACTTGCATTCATAATCAGTGTACCACGTCACACAGGGCTAACGCAAGCCATGTTTGAGTAAGTCGTGTGTTTCATTCTTGAAATCATGGACTCACTGATTGAATCCTGAATGTAGATAAACTCCCTGATTGTTGTACTTCATCATCGCTTAAAAATGCGTACGTAGGTGATGGGTTAGCATCTGCCGAACATGACATCTCAACGGTATCACCTTCCATCACAGGCGTAATGAACGAACTCAATGCAGGCTGGTATAAATCTAAAAGGGTATTAAATGTGTGTGTAGTAAAGAAAAAGTGAACAGGCCTATTTGATCACATTTACGTTTTCCTACACAGCAATACAACTATTAACATCTTCGGCCATTAAACCTCTCTAATAAGACACCAAATAAAACATGTGTACTTATATTTGTGTAGAGGGCATATGTATCCTTTTGGCAATAGAATACATATCAATAATTTCAAATTGCACATATGTAATGGACGTACATCTGGAATATAATACAATATAATAACATTCATCGTTATAGGCTTCATGAAAATAATAAAAATATATAATGAAATAAACAATTTTTATTCTTAAGGCAAAAATTCCGAATTAAAATAGCTTAATTCTGAGGCAGAGGTTTACTTGCATATAACAGTGAGTGTGACGTCATCAGATGCAGGTGAAGGTGGGTCGTCAAATATAACCACACTACATTGATATGTGCCGCTGTCGCTTCGGCTGGTGTTAGCAATCACTAGTGTTGTGTCTCCTTCAACACTAAATCTATCAATGTATGAAGGATCTACAAATCCAGTTCCACCCTGATATTGTGCTATTGTATCGCTTGCTCCATTTGTGACATTATACCAGGAAACACCAAGAACAGACGTACTACTTGAACTACTTCGCACGATGTTACACATTATTCTTGTTTCTGAACCTTCAACTACATCTCCAATGTTATTAACAGTTACAGTCACAGCAAAGCATATGCAGGTAAAAACTGTAAAACATTTATATTCAAATATAAACAATACCTGTACCTAATCGTATTTTGTAATAACCAGTCGTATTTTGTAATAAACTTGTTGTATTTTGTAATAAAACATGTCGTATGTTGTAACAACAGACTTTGAAAACTCTCTGTTGTATTTCTTTGAATAACGCCCTGTCGTACTGTATTATAATGCAATAATAATAATCTTTAAAATATCAAAAATAACTAAAGTATTAAGAAAAATCATTGATTATCTTTGTGACAGATGCTTAAAAAATGTATTCAATTATCACTGACAATACTCATCTAATAAATAAGTATACCGGTACAATTTTTAATAGATCAGGACCAGATAGTCTTATATCTTTTTTAGTCAATAATATTTCAGCTTATCTACTTTTATGGTATACAACTCATTATTATCTTCTACTAGAGTACTATATATATTGTATATTATAAATTTAACTTTAATTTAAATATTTTGCACTGTATTATTATAGATTTTATCTGTGTATATTTGTGTGTATTCCTTGCTCTGGAAAGCAAATTTCATATACTTTGCTTGATATGACAAATGAAATCTTGATTCTTTCTGAGCCGAGCTGTCGTACTTTGTAATAAGTCTGTCGTACTTTGTAATAAGTCTGTCGTATTTTGTAATAACACTTTAACCACCTCTTTTCTTCTAAATACTAACATGTTAAAAACTATTTTCATTTAATGCATAATGAGCCAACACTGTATAAGATAATGTGTAGCTTTATAAAAATGAGTTATTTGTATAAACGATAACGTTCGGGGTAAGTTTTGAAGGTCATGTCATAAGGCTCATTAATTTTGCCGAACCGTTCCAACCACAAATCAATAATAGAGACGAATGCTTACAACTAATAATAATAATAATAACAATAATAATAATAATAATAATAATAATAATAATTATTATTATTATTATTATTATTATTATTATTATTATTATTATTATTATTATTATTATTATTATAACAATTTATAAAGCACACATCTCCACCAATGGTGCTCAAGTCGCGGTGTCAGTTACACCACAACATTAAACAAAATCCGCATTAAAACGTGCATTTAGTTATCTTTGTCCTAATTTTTATAATAATTTACCAATTGAGCTCCGGGACTGCAAAATAGAAAATACATTTAAACTTAAGTTAAAACGATATATTTTAAACTCTTAGCCGTTGTTTATTGCAGTTTTATTGAGCTATTCTTATTATTACATTGTTTGATTTTTTATTTTATATTATACTATATTATATTACATTATATTATATTAGGCATAAATTAAACTTCTATTTTGAATTTTCTTTATGTAAGTCAATTTAATACTTTTAAGAGTTGTTATGAGGATTGTATGTTATTATTATTATTATTATCATTATTATTATTATTATTATTATTGTTATTATTATTATTATGTTGTAATGATGTTGTTTGTACTGTTCTTTGATTTTATTAAAGAGGGCCCCTGAATATCAGTTAACCTACTGGGCTAAACTGGAAGGGTTACCCTCTTTAAAGATGGTTGAAATAAAATAAAAAAATAAATTCCCAGAAGAATTTCAAGCAAAATCCGTGTACCAATTATCCCATCGAGACATTGTTTCTCCCCATATAAGTATACACTTAACTACTGATTCATTAAGTAAGGGTTATTTAAAAACAACATTGATGGTCCACGCGCCATCCTTATGACCATCATTGGTAAACCATTAAATTAATGCTATTTTTTTTTATGTAGAAACATTATTCTTTACCTTTACCTTCTTTAATACCACTAATGACCTCTGACTTTGGAAATAATTTCTGACGATCCCCAAGAAGGAGGTATTTTTATTAGGCCTACAAACCATTTTAGGTAATTTTTAAATGCCAAAATAATGGTTATATTTTAAATGATCCCCGTGACATTTGACCAAGTAACGTAACTCCGACGGTTTCCAGTCACAAGCCATTGCAATCACATTGACTTTTCTGACCTTGAAAATTATTTCCGACAAGCAGGAGCCATCTGTATTTGGCCTACATCATTTTTTATAATTTAAAAATACAAAAATGATGGTTATTTTTTAAATGATCCCAAGTGACAATTGATCATACCGTACTAACTTCTTAAATTAATTCTGAATACAACCTACATTATTGTAAAATGGGAAAAACATGTTAATCATATTAAATTTGACCTCTCTTTATCACACACCTATACCAAACAATCATTAACACAAATATTTTATTTAGTCCATCAAACATTGTAAAAACTAATAGAAGAAAGAAGTATTTTCGATGGATTCCAAAATGCTTACCCCTTTTTCATTTTCACATTCACTGATTTGATTTGTTTAACTTAATTGACATAACTTAATTATTTCGACTGTATGTTATAATGTTAATTTTTTTAATTGTATGTTGAGTTGATTTTGAAATAAATGATAAAATGAAATGAATGCGACAGACAATGTGACCTTTGACCATTAAAAATCATTCAAATAAGTTGTTAATTAATCCCTCAAAACTGCAAAAATGTATAGAAAAAAATATGCATTTAAAATGTTATTACAAAATACGGCAGCTGTTTTGTTATAAATACGACATGGTTTGTTACAATAGATTATTACAAAATGCGAAAAGTTTACTACAAAAATACGACACTCCTACAAAATACGACAAAGTAAAAGGAAGTGGGCCTATGTTTTTGAGAAAAATTAGTTGTCCCACAGTGGCGTAGTTAGAGGGTTTGTCGCCAAGAAACGGTAGAAAATTGCGCCCTTCCTCCAATTAT